>NW_003852785.1:30755-39062 GCF_000181295.1 Otolemur garnettii
GATGCCTGCTTTCTCTTCATTGGCCCTGTGGTTTCGAACTAACGTCCCCATTGCACCCATGTATGCATGCTTTTCTTTATTGGACCCTGGGGTTTGGAACTGAAGTCCCCATTTCACCCGGGGGTGCCTAATTTCTCTTTATTGGCCCCGGGATTTCTAATTGAATTCCCCATTTCACCTGGGGGTGCCAGCTTTCTCTTCACTGGCCCCCGGTTTTTGGAATAAAGACCCCATTTCAAACGACGGTGCCAGCCTTCTCTTCACTGGCCCCCGGGTTTTCGAATGAAGTCCCCATATCACACGGGAGTGCCGGTTTTGTCTTTATTGGGCCCCGGGGTTTCTAACTGAAGTCCCATTTGACTCAGATGTGCCTGCTTTCTCTTCATTGGCCCCCAGGGTTTGGAACGGAAGTCCCTATTTCACCCGGGGGTGCCTGCTTTCTCTACATTGGCCCACGGGATTTCGAATTGATGTCCCCATTTCACCCCGGGGTGCCTGCTTTCTCTACATTGGCCCCTGGGGTTTCGAATTGATGTCCCCATTCTACCCGGGGGAGCCTGTTTTCTGTTCATTGGCCCCCGGGGTTTGTAACTTAAGTTGCCTTTTCATTTCGGGGTGCCTGCTTTCTCTTCATTGGCCCCCGGGATTTCTAATTGAAGTCCCCATTTAACCCCGGGGTGCCTGCTTTCTCTTTATTGGCCACCGGGGTTTCTAATTCAAGTCCCCATTTCACACGGGGGTGCCGGCCCTCTCTTCATTGGGCCCCAGGTTTTGTAAATGAAGTCCCCATTTCATCCAAGTGTTAGTGCTTTCTCTTCATTGGCCCCAGGGTTTCGAACTCAAGTCCCCATTGCACCCAGGTGTGCCTCCTTTCTCTCCAGTGGCCCCCGGGGTTTCAAACTGAAGTCCCCATTTCATCGGTAGATGCCTGCTTTCTCTTCATTGCCCCCCGGGGTTTCGAACTGAAGTCCCCATTGCACCCAGGTGTGCATGCTTTCTCTTCATTGACCCTGAGGTTTTGAACTGAAGTCCCCATTTCACCCGGGGGTGCCAGCTTTCTCTTCACTGGCCCCCGGGTTTTTGAATTGAAGTCCCCATTTCACACGGGGGTGCCGGCTTTCTCTTCATTGGTCCCCGGGGTTTCTAACTGAAGTCCACATTTCACCCAGATGTGCCTGCTTTCTCTACGTTGGCCCCCGGGGTTTCGAACTAAAGTCCCCATTTCACACAGGTGTGCCTGCTTCCTCCTCATTGGCCCCCGGGAATTCGAACTCCAGAACCTATTTTACCTGGGGGTGCCTGCTTTCTTTTCATTGGCCCCTGGGGTTTCTAATTCAAGTCCCCATTTCACACAGGCGTGCCAGCTTTCCTTTCATTGGGCCGCCGGGTTTCGAACTAAAGTCCCCATTGCACCCAGATGTGCCTGCTTTCTCTCATTGGCCCCCGGGATTTCTAATTGAAGTCTCCATTTAAACCCGGGGTGCCAACTTTCTCTTCATTGGCCCCTGGGGTTTCTAATTCAAGTCCCCATTTCACACGGGGGTGCCGGCTTTTTCTTCATTGGGCCCCGGGGATTTGTAACTGAAGTCCGCATTTCATCCAAATGTTACTGCTTTCTCATCATTGGCCTCAGGGTTTCAAAATGAAGTCCCCATTGCATCCCGATGTGCCTGCTTTCTCTTCATTGGCCCCCGGGGTTTCAAACTGAAGTCCCCCTTTTACCCGGGGGAGCCTGCTTTCTGTTCATTGGCCACCAGGGTGTGTAACTTAAGTCCCCTATTCCCCAGAAGGTGCCTGCTTTCTCTTCATTGGGCCCCAGGATTTCTAATTGAAGTGTCCTTTTAACCCAGGGGTGCCAAATTTCTCTTCATTGGCCCCCGGGTTTTGGAACTAAAGTCCCCATTGCACCCAGGCGTGCCTGCTTCCTCTTTATTGACCCCGGGGGTTTCGAACTCAATTCCATATTTTACCCGGGGGTGCCTGCTTTATCTTTATTGGCCCCCGGGATTTCGAATTGATATCCTGATTTCACCCCGGAGAGCCCGCTTTCTGTTCATTGGCCCCCTGTGTTTGTAACTTAAGTCCCCTTTTCCCCAGAGGGTGCCTGCTTTCTCTTCATTGGCCTCTAGGATTTCTAACTGAAGTCTCCATTTAACCCCGGGGTGCCAACTTTCTCTTCACTGGCCCCCGGGTTTTCGAATGAAGTCCCCATTTCACACAGGGGTGCCGGCTTTCTTTTTATTGGGCCCTGGTGTTTCTATCTGAAGTTTCCATTTGATCCAGATGTGCCTGCTTTCTCTACATTGGCCCCCGAGGGTTTCGAACTGAAGTCCCCATTGCACCCAGGTGTGCCTGCTTTCTCTCCATTGGCCCCCGGGGTTTCAAACTGAAGTCCCCATTTCATCCGCGGGTGCCTGCTTTCTCTTCATTGGGCCCCGGGGTTTCAAACTGAAGTCCCTATTACACATTTGGGTGCCTGCTTTCTCTTCATTGGCCCCTGGGGTTTCAAATGGATATCCCGATTTCACCGCGCAGTGCCTGCTTTCTGTTCATTGGCCCCCGGGGTTTTTAACTTAAGTCCCCTATTTCCCAGTTGGTGCCTGCTTTCTGTTCATTGGCCCCCGGGGTTTCTAATAGAAGTCCCCATTTCCCCAGGGGGTGTCTGCTTTCTCTTACTTGGGCCCCGGGGTTTCGAACTGAAGTCCCCAATTTACCCGGGGGAGCCTGCTGTCTGTTCATTGGCCCCCGGGGTTTGTAACTTAAGTTCCCTTTTCCCCAGAGGGTGCCTGCTTTCTCTTCATTGGCCCCCGGGAATTCTAATTGAAGTCTCCATGTAACATCAGGGTGCCAACTTTCTCGTCATTGGCTCCCGGGGTTTCTCATTCAAGTCCCCATTTCACACGTGGGTGCCGGCTTACTCTTCATTGGGCCCCAGGGTTATGTAACTGAAGTCCCCAGTTCATCCAAGTGTTACTGCTTTCTCTTCATAGGCCCCAGGGTTTCGATCTGAAGTCCCCATTGTACCCAGGTGTGCCTGCTTTCTCTTCATTGGCCCCTGCGGTTTCAAACTGAAGTCCCCATTACATCCGGGGGTGCCTGCTTTCTCTTCATTGGCCCCTGGGGTTTCGAATTGATATCCTGATTTCACCCCGGCAACCCTGCTTTCTGTTAATTGGCCCCCGGGGTTTGGAACTTTAGTCCCCTTTTCCCCAGAGGGTGCTTCCTTTCTCTTCATTGGCCCAGGGGATTTCTAATTGAAGTCTCCATTTAACCCCGGGGCGCCAACTTTCTCTTCAGTGGCCCCTCCGTTTTCGTTTGAAGTCCCCATTTCACCCGGGGGTGCCTGCTTTCTCTTCATTGAACCCCGGGGTTTCTAACTGAAGTCCACATTTCACCCAGATGTGCCTGCATTCTCTACATTGGCCCCAGGGTTTTGAACTAACGTCCCCATTGCACCCAGGTGTGCCTGCTTCCTCTTCATTGGTCCCCGGGGTTTTGAACTCAAGTCCCTATTTTACCCGGGGGTCCCTGCTTTCTCTTTATTGGGCCCTGAGGTTTCCAATTGATATCCAGATTTAACCCCGGGGAACCTGATTTCTGTTCTTTGTACCCTGGGGTTTGTAACTTAAGTCCCCTATTCCCCAGGGGGTGCCTGCTTTCTCTTCATTGTCCCCCGGGATGTCTTATTGAAGTCTCCATTTAACCCCTGGGTGCCAATTTTCTCTTCATTGGCCACCGGGGTTTCTAATTCAAGTCTCAATTTCACACAAGGGTACCAGCTTTCTCTTCATTGGGCCCCAGGGGTTTGTAACTGAACTCCCCATTTCATCCAAGTGTTACTGTTTTCTCATCATTGGACCCAGGGTTTCAAAATGAAGTCCCCATTGCACCCAGATGTGCCTGCTTTCTCTTCATTGGCCCCGGGGTTTAGAACCAACGTCCCCATTGCACCCAGGTATGCATGCTTTCTCTTCATTGGACCCTGGGGTTTCGAACTGAAGTCCCCATTTCACCTGGGGGTGCCTACTTTCTCTTTATTGGCCTCGGGATTTCTAATTGAATTCCCCATTTGACCTGGGGGTGCCAGCTTTCTCTTCACTGGCCCCCGGGTTTTCGAATGAAGTCCCTATTTCACACGGGGGTGCTGGCTTTGCCTTTATTGGGCCCCAGGGTTTCTAATTGAAGTCCCCTTTTGACCCAGATGTGCCTGCTTTCTCTTCATTGGCCCCCAGGGTTTGGAACTGAAGTCCCCATTTCACCCGCGGGTGCCTACTTTCTCTACATTGGCCCCCGGGGTTTCGAATTGATGTCCCCAATTCACCCAGGGGAGCCTGCTTTCTGTTCATTGGCCCCCAGGGTTTGTATCTTAAGTCGCCTTATCCTCCGGGGGTGCCTGCTTTCTCTTAATTGGCCCCTGGGATTTTTAATTGAAGTCCCCATTTAATCCCGGGGTACCTGCTTTCTCCTCATTGGCCACCAGGGTTTCTAATTCAAGTCCCCATTTTACAGGATTGTGCCGACTCCCTCTTCATTGGCCCCGGGGTGTGTAACTGAAGTCCCCATTTCATCCATGTGTTACTGCTTTCTCTTCATTGGCCCCAGGGTTTCGAATTGAAGTCCCCATTGCACCCAGGTGTTCCTGTTTTCTCTTCATTGGCCCCGGAGTTTCAAACTGAAGTCCCCTTTTTACACGGGGGTGACTGCTTTCTCTTCATTGGACCCCGGGGTTTCGAACTGAAGTCCCCATTTCACCCAGGGCAGTCTGCTTTCTCTTCATTGGCCACCGGGGTTTCTAACAGAAGTCCCCATTTCCCCCTGGGGGTGTCTGCTTTCTCTTCCTTGGACCCCGGAATTCTAACTGAAGTCTCTATTTAACCTTGGGGTGCCAACTTTCTCTTCATTGGCCCCTGGGGTTCCTCATTCAAGTCCCCATTTCACACGGGGGTGTCGGATTTCTCTTCATTGGACCCCTGGGTTTCAAACTAAAGTCTCCATTGCACCCAGGAGTGCCTGCTTTCTCTTCTTTGGCCCCTGGGGTTTCTAATTTAAGTCCCCATTTCACACGGGGGTGCAGGTTTTCCTTTCATTGGGCTGCCTGGGTTTCGAACTAAAGTCCCCATTGCACCCAGGTGTGCCTGCTTCCTCTTCATTGGCCCCCGGGGTTTCGAACTGAAGTCCCCATTTTATCCAGGGGTGCCTGCTTTCTCTTTATTGGCCCCCGGGGTTTTGAATTGATATCCCGAATTCACCCAGGGGTGCCTGCTTTCTGTTCATTGGACCCTGGGGTTTGTAACTTAAGTCCCCTATTCCCCAGGGGGTGCCTGCTTTCTCCTCATTATCCCCAGGGATTTCTAATTGAAGTCTCCATTTAAACCCGGAGGGCCAACATTGTCTTCATTGGCCCCCGGGGTTTCGAATTCAAGTCCCCATTTCACACGGGAGTGCCGGTTTTCTCTTCATTGGGCCCCGGGGGTATGTAACTGAAGTCCCCATTTCATCCACGTGTTACTGCTTTCTCATCATTGGCCCCAGGATTACAAAATTAAGTCCCCATTACACCCAGATGTGCCTCCTTTCTCTTCATTGGTCCCCGGGGTTTCGAACTGAAGTCCTCATTTCACCCGGGGCTGCCTGCTTTACCTTCATTGGCCCCCGAGGTTTCTAATAGAAGTCCCTATTTCCCCCTGGGGTTGTCTGTTTTCTCTTCCTTCGGCCCCAGGTTTTCGAACTAAAGTCCCCATTTTACCCAGAGGAGCCTGCTTTCTGTTCATTCGCCCCCGGTGTTTGAAACTTAAGTCCCCATTTCATCCGGGGGTGCCTGCTTTCTCTTCATTGGCCCCCGGGGTTTCTAATAGAAGTCCCCATTTCCACTTTGGGGTGCCTGCATTCTCTTCATTGGGCCCCAGGGTTTCGATCTGAAGTCCCCATTTTACCCGGGGTTGCCTGATTTCTCTTCATTGGCCCCCGGGGTTTCGAACTGAAGTCCCCATTGCACCCAGGTGTGCATGTTTCTCTTCAATGACCGCCGAGGTTTTGAACTGAAGTCCCCATTTCTCCCGGGTGTGCCAGCTTTCTCTCCACTGGCCCCCGGGTTTTTGAATTGAAGTCCCCATTTCACACGGGGGTGCTGGCTATCTCTTCATTGGTTGCCGGGGTCTCTAACTGAATCCACATTTCACACAGATATGACTGCTTTCTCTACATTGGCCCCTGGGGTTTAGAACTAAAGTCCCCATTGCACCTAGGTGTTCCTGCTTCCTCTTCATTGGCCCCCGGGTTTTGTAAATAAAGTCCTCTTTTCACACGGGGGTGCCAGCTTTCCTTTCATTGGGCCGCCGGATTTCGAACTAAAGTCTCCATTGCACCCAGGTTTGCCTGCTTTCTCTTCATTGGACCCCCGGGTTTCGAACTGAAGTCCCCATTTTACCCGGGGGTGCCTGCTTTCTCTTCATTGGCCCCTGGGGTTTCGAACTGAAGTCCCCATTTCACCCGGGGCTGCCTGCTTTCTCTTAATTGGCTCAGGGGGTTCGAACTAATGTCCCCATTGCACCCAGGTATGGATGCTTTCTCTTCATCGGCCCCTGTGGTTTAGAATTGATGTCCCCATTTCACCCGGGGGAGCCTGCTTTCTGTTCATTGGAGCCTGGGGTTTACAACTGAAGTCCCCTTTTCATCCGGGGGTGCCTAATTTCTCTTCATTGGACCCCGGGGTTTCTAATAGAAGTCCCCATTTCCCTTTGGGGTGCCTGCATTCTCTTTATTCGGCCCCAGGGTTTCGATCTGAAGTCCCCATTTCAACCGGGGGTTTCTGCTATCTCTTCATTGGCCCACGGGGTTGCAAATTGATGTCCCCATTTCACCCGGGGGAGATTGCTTTCTTTTCATTGGCCCCAGGGGTTTGTAACTTAAGTCACCTTTTCCTCCGGGGGTGCCTGCTTTCTCTTCATTGGCCCCCAGGATTTCTAATTGAAGTTACCATTTAACCCCGGGATGCCTATTTATCTTCATTGGCCACCGGGGTTTCTAATTCTAGTCCCCATTTCACACGGGGGTGCTGGATCTCTCTTCATTGGGCCCCGGGGTTTGTAACTGAAGTCCTTATTTCATCCAAGTGTTACTGCTTTCTCTTCATTGGCCCCACGGTTTCGAACTGAAGTCCCCATTGCACCCAGGTGTGCCTGCTTTCTCTTCATTGGCCCCTGCAGTTTCAAACTGAAGTTCCCATTTCATCCGGGAGTGCCTGCTGTCTCTTCATTGGACCCCGGGGTTTCAAACTGAAGTCCCTATTTCACATAGGGGTGCCTGCTTTCTCTTCATTGGCCCCTGGGGTTTCTAATTCAAGTCCCCATTTCACACGGGTTTGCCGGCTTTCCCTTCATTGGGCTGCCGGGTTTCTAACTGAAGTCCCCATGTCACACAGGAGTGCCTGCTTTCTCTTCATTGGCCCCCGGGGTTCCAAATGAAGTCCCCATTTTACCCGGGGGTGCCTGCTTTCTCTTCATTGGACCTCGGGGTTTCGAACCAAAGTCCCCATTTCACCCGGGACTGCATGCTTTCTCTTAATTGGCCCCAGGGTTTCGAACTAACGTCCCCATTGCACCCAGGTATGCATGCTTTCTCTTCATTGGACCCTGGGTTTTCAAACTGAAGTCCCCATTTCATCCGGGGGAGCCTGCTACCTCTTCATTGGCCCTGGGGTTTCTAATTGAATTCCCCATTTCACCTGGGGGTGTCAGCTTTCTCTTCACTAGCCCCCGGGTTTTCGAATCAAGTCCCCATTTCACACGGGGTTGCCAGATTTATCTTTATTGGGCCCCGGGGTTTCTAACTGAAGGCCCCATTTGACCCAGATGTGCGTGCTTTCTCTTCATTGGCCCTCAGGGTTTGGAACTGAAGTCCCCATTTCACCCAGGGGTGCCTGCTTTCTCTACATTGGCCCCCAGGGTTTCGAATTGATGTCCCCATTTCACCCAGGGGAGCCTGCCTTCTGTTCATTGGCCCCTGGGGTTTGTAACTTAAGTTGCCTTTTCCTCCAGGGGTGCCTGCTTTCTCTTCATTGCCCCTGGGATTTCTAATTGAAGTCCCCATTAAACCCCGGGGTGACTGCTTTCTCTTCATTGGCCACTGGGGTTTTAATTCAAGTCCCCAATTCACACGGGGGTGCCGGCTCTCTCTTCATTGGGCCCTGGGGTTTGAAACTGAAGTCCCCATTTCATCCAAGTGTTACTGCTTTCTCTTCATTGGCCCCACGGTTTCGAACTGAAGTCCCCATTGCACCCAGGTGTGCCTGCTTTCTCTTCATTGGCC
>NW_003852785.1:41050-42239 GCF_000181295.1 Otolemur garnettii
CTTGGGACCCGGGGTTTCAAACTGAAGTCCCCATTTTACCAAGGGGAGCCGGCTTTCTGTTCATTGGCCCCCGGGGTTTGTAACTTAAGTCCCCTTTTCCTCAGAGGGTGCCTGCTTTCTCTTCATTGGCCCCTGGGATTTCTAATTGAAGTCTCTGTTTCACCCCGGGGTGCCAACTTTCTCATCATTGGCCCCCGGGGTTCCTAATTCAAGTCCCCATTTCACTCGGGGGTGTCGGATTTCTCTTCATTGGACCCCCGGGTTTCGAACTAAAGTCCCCATTGCACCCAGGTGTGCCTGACTTCTCTTCAGTGGCCCCCGGGGTTTCGACCTGAAGTCTCCATTTAACCCCAAGGTGCCAACTTTCTCTTCTTTGGACCCCGGGGTTTCTAATTCATGTCCCCATTTCACACAGGGGTGCTGGCTTTCCTTTCATTGGGCCGCTGGGTTTCAAACTAAAGTCCCCATGGCACCCTGGTGTGACTGCTTCCTCTTCATTGGCCCCCGGGGTTTTGAACTCAAGTTCCCATTTTACCCGGAGGTGCCTGCTGTCTCTTCATTAGCCCCGGGGTTTCAAACTGAAGTCCCCATTTCACCTGGGGCTGCCTGCTGTCTCTTCATTGGTCCCCAGGGTTTCTAACTGAAGTCCACATTTCACCCATATGTGCCTGTTTTCTCTACGTAGGCCCCTGGGGTTTCGAACTAAAGTCCCCATTTCACCCAGGTGTGCCTGCTTCCCCTTCATTGGCCCCCAGGGTTTGGAACTCAAGTCCCTATTTTACCCAGGGGTGTCTGCTTTCTCTTTATTGGCCCCCGGGGTTTCGAATTGATATCCCAATTTCATCCCGGGGAGCCTGCTTTCTGTTCATTGTCCCCCAGGGTTTGAAACTTAAGTCCCCTTTCCCCAGAGGGTGTCTGCTTTCTATTCATTGGCCCCCAGGGTTTTGAACTTCAGTCCTCATTTCACCCGGGGCTGCCTGCTTTCTCTGCATTGGCCCCCGGGGTTTCTAATAGTAGTCCCCATTTCCCCCTGGGGGTGTCTGCTGTCTCTTCATTGGCCCCCGAAGTTTTGAACTGAAGTCCCCATTTCACAAGGGGGTGGTAGCTTTCTCTTCACTGGCCCCCGGGTTTTTGAATTGAAGTCCCCATTTCACACGAGGGCGCCGGTTTTCTCTTCATTGGTCCCCGG
>NW_003852785.1:42323-43749 GCF_000181295.1 Otolemur garnettii
GGGTTTCGAACTAAAGTCCCCATTTCACCCAGGTGTGCCTGCTTTCTCTTTATTGGCCCCCGGGGTTTCAAATTGATATCCCGATATCACCCCAGGGAGCCTGCTTTCTGTTCATTGGCCCCCGGGGTTTGTAACTTAAGTCCACTTTTCCCCAGGCGGTGCCTGCTTTCTCTTCATTGGCCCCCAAGATTTCTAATTGAAGTCTCCGTTTAACCCTGGGGTGCCAACTTTCTCTTCACTGGCCCCCGGGCTTTCGAATGAAGTCCCCATTTCACACGAGGGTGCCGGCTATCTTTTTATTGGGTCCCGGTGTTTCTAACTGAAGTCCCCATTTGACCCAGATGTGCCTGCTTTCTCTACATTGGCCCCCGGTGTTTCGAACTAAAGTCCCCATTGCACCCAAGTGAGCCTGCTTTCTCTTCATTGGCCACCGGGGTTTCTAATTCAAGTCCCCATTTGACACGGGGGTGCCGGCTCTCTCCTCATTGGGCCCCGGGGTTTGTAACTGAAGTCCCCATTTCATCCAAGTGTTACTGCTTTCTCTTCATTGGCACCAGGGTTTTGAATTGAAGTCCCCATTGCACCCAGGTGTGTCTGCTTTATCTTCATTAGCCCCCGGGTTTTCAAACTGAGGTCCCCATTTCATCCGGGTTTTCCTGCTTTCTCTTCATTGGCCCCTGGGATTTCGAACTGAAGTCCCTATTTCACATGGGGGTTTCTGCTTTCTCTTTATTGGCCCCTGGGGTTTCTAATAGATGTCCCCATTTCCACTTTGGGGTGCCTGCATTCTCTTCATTGGGCCCCAGGTTTTCGATCTGAAGTCCCCATTTCTCCCGGGGTTGCATGATTTCTCTTCATTGACCCCCGAGGTTTTGAACTGAAGTCCCCATTTTACCCGGGGGTGCCAGCTTTCTCTTCACTGGCCCCCGAGTTTTTGAAATGAAGTCCCCATTTCACACGGGAATGCCGGCTTTCTCTTCATTGGTCCCCGGGGTTTCTAACTGAAGTCCACATTTCACCCAGATGTGCCTGCTTTCTCTTCATTGGCCCCTGGGGTTTCGAACTCAAGTCCCTATTTTACCCGGGTGTGCCTGCTTTCTTTTTATTGACCCCCGTAGTTTCAAATTGATATCCCGATTTCACCCTGGGGAGCCTGCTTTCTCTTCATTGGCCCCCCGGCTTTGTAACTTAAGTCCCCTTTTCCCCAGAGGGTGCCTGCTTTCTGTTCATTGTCCCCCGGGATTTCTAATTGAAGTCTCCATTTAACCCCGGGGTGCCAACTTTCTCTTCATTGACCCCCGGGGTTTCTAATTCAAGTCCCCATTTCACACGGGGGTGCCGGCTTTCTCTTCATTGAGCCCCAGGGGTTTGTAACTGAAGTCCCCATTTCATCCAAGTGTTACTGCTTTCTCATCATTGGCCCCAG
>NW_003852785.1:44618-46667 GCF_000181295.1 Otolemur garnettii
GGGTTTCTAACTGAAGTCCACATTTCACCCAGATGTGCCTGCTTTCTCTACATTGGTCCCCGGGGTTTCGAACTAAAGTCCCCATTTCACCCAGGTGTGCCTGCTTCCTCTTCATTGGCACCCGGGGTTTTGAACTCATGTCCCTATTTAACCCGGGGGTGCCTGCTTTCTCTTTATTGGCCCCCGGTGTTTCGAATTGATATCCCGATATCACCCCAGGGAGCCTGCTTTCTGTTCATTGGCCCCCGGGGTTTCTAACTGAAGTCCACATTTCACCAAGATGTGCCTGCTTTCTCTACATTGGCCCCCAGGATTTCGAACTAAAGTCGCCATTGCACCCAGGTGTGCCTGCTTCCTCTTCATTGGTTCCTGGGGTTTCGAACTCAAGTCCCTATTTTACCCGGGTGTGCCTGCTTTCTTTTTATTGCCCCCCGTAGTTTCAAATTGATATCCCGATTTAACCCCGGGGTGCCTGCTTTCTCTTCATTGGTCCCCCGGGTTTGTAACTTAAGTCCCCTTTTTCCCAGAGGGTGCTAGCTTTCTGTTCATTGTCCACCGGGATTTCTAATTGAAGTCTCCATTTAACCCCAGGGTGCCAACTTTCTCTTCATCGGCCCACGGGGTTTCTAATTCAAGTCCCCATTTCACACAGGGGTGCCGGCTTTCTCTTCATTGGGCCCCGGGGATTTGTAACTGAAGTCCCCATTTCATCCAAGTGTTACTGCTTTCTCATTCTTGGCCCCAGGGTTCAGAAATGAAGTCCTCATTGCACGCAGATGTGCCTGCTTTCTCTTCAATGGCCCCGGGGTTTCGAACTAACGTCCCCATTGCACCCAGGTATGCATGCTTTCTCTACATTGGCCCCTGGGGTTTCGAACTGAAGTCTCCATTTCACCCGGGAGTGCCTGCTTCCTCTTCATTGGCATCGGGGTTTCTAATTGAATTCCCCATTTCACCTGGGGAAGCCTGCTTTCTGTTCATTAACCCCCGGGGTTTGTAACTTAAGTCGCCTTTTCCTCCGGGGGTGCCTGCATTCTCTTCTTGGGCCACCGGGGTTTCTAATTCAAGTCCCCATTTCACACGGAAGGTCCAGCTCTCTCTTCATTGTGCTCCCGGGTTTATAACTGAAGTCCCCATTTCATCCAATTGTTACTGCTTTCTCTTCATTGGCCCAAGGGTTTAGAACTGAAGTCCCCATTGCACCCTACTGTGCCTGCTTTCTCTTCAATGGTCCCCAGGGTTTCCAACTGAAGACCCTATTTCACATGGGGGTGCCTGCTTTCTCTTCATTGGACCCAGGATTTCTAATAGAAGTCCCCTTTTGCCCTTTGGGGTGCCTGCATTCTCTTCATTGGTCCCCGGGTTTTTGAATTGAAGTCCCCATTTCACAGGGGGGTGCCGGCTTTCTCTTCATTGGTCCCCGGGGTTTCTAACTAAAGTCCAAATTTCACCCAGATGAGCCTGCTTTCTCTACATTGGCCCCCGGGGTTTCGAAGTAAAGTCCCTATTTTACAAGTGGTTGCCTCCTTTCTCTTCATTTACTCCCGGGGTTTCAAATTGATATCCTGATTTCACCCCGGGGAGCCTGCTTTCTGTTCATTGGCCCCCAGGGTTTGTAACTTAAGTCCCCTATTTCCCAGGGGGTGCCTGCTTTCTCTTCATTGGCCCCCGGGGTTTCTAATAAAAGTCCCGATTTCCCCCTGGGAATGTCTTCTTTCTCTTCCTTGGTCCCCGGGGTTTCGAACTGAAGTCCCCATTTTACCCTGGGGATCGTCTTTTCTCTTCATTGGCCCCGAGGTTTGTAACTGAAGTCACCTTTTCCCCAGAGAGTGCCTGCTTTCTCTTCATTGGCCCCCAGGATTTCTAATTGAAGTCTCCATTTAACCCCGGGATGCCAACTTTCTCTTCATTGGCCCCCGGGGTTTCTAATTCAATTCCCCATTTAACACGGGGGTGCTGGCTCTCCCTTCATTGGGCCCCGGGGTTTGTAACTGAAGTCCCCATTTCATCCTAGTGTTACTGCTTTCTCTTCATTGGCCCCAGGGTTTC
>NW_003852785.1:46985-51021 GCF_000181295.1 Otolemur garnettii
GGTTTCGAACTGAAGTCCCCATTGCACCCAGGTGTGCATGCTTTCTCTTCATTGACCCCCGAGGTTTTGAACTGAAGTCCCCATTTCTCCCGGGAGTGCCAGCTTTCTCTTCACTGGCCAATGGGTTTTCAATTGAAGTCCTCATTTCACACGGGGGTGCCTGCTTTCTCTTCACTGGCCCCCGGGGTTACAAACTGAAGTCCCCATTTCATCCGGGGATGCCTGCTTTGTCTTCATTGGTTCCCGGGGTTTCGAACTGAAGTCCGCATTTCACCCGGGGGTGCCTGATTTCTGTTCATTGGCCTCTCGGGTTTGTAACTTAAGTCCCCTTTTCACCCGGGGGTGCCTGCTTTCTCTGCATTGGGCCCCGGGATTTCTAATTAAAGTCCACATTTCGCACTGGGGTGCCGGCTTTCCCTTCATCGGGCCCCGGGGTTTCTTCCTGAAGTCCCCATTTTACCCGGGGGTGCCTGCTTTCTCTTCATTCGCCCCCAGGGTTTTGCACTGAAGTCCCCATTTCACCCGTGGCTGCCTGCTTTCTGTTCATTGGCCCCCGGGGTTTCGAACTGAAGTCCCCATTTCACCTGGGGGTGCCTGCTTTCTCTTCCTTGGGCCCCAAGCTTTGGACCTGAAGTCCCCATTTCATACCAGGGTGCCTGATTTCTCTTCATTGGCCTCCTGGGTTTCTAATAGAAGTCCCCATTTCCCCCTGGACGTGCCTGATTTCTCTTCCTTGGGCCCGGGGTTTCGAACTAAAGTCCCCATTGCACCCAAGTGTGCATGCTTTCTCTTCATTGGCCCCCGGGCTTTCCAACTGAAGTACCCATTTCACCCGAGGGTGCCAGCTTTCTCTTCACTGGCCCCTGGCTTTTCGAGTTGAAGTCCCTATTTCACACGGGGGTGCCAGCTTTCTCTTCATTGGACCCCAGAGTTTCTAACTGAAGATCCCATTTCACCCAACTGTGTCTATTTTCTCTTCATTGGCCTCCAGGGTTTCGAACTGAAGTCCCCAAGGCACCCAGGTGTGCCTGCTTTCTCCTCATTGGACCCCAGGAAGTCTGCATTTCACACAGGGATGTGGGCTTTCTCTTCATTGGGCCCCGGGGTTCCTAATTGAGGTCCACATTTCACACAGGGGTGCCTGCTTTCTCTTTATTGTCCCCCGGGGATTTCGAATTGAAGTCCCCATTGCACCCGCAGTGCCTCCTTTCTCTTCATTGGCCCCCAGGGTTTGGAATTGAAGTCCCCATTGCACCCGCAGTGCTTTCTTTCTCTTCATTGGACCCCGGGGTTTCGAACTGAAGTCCCCATTTCACCAGGGGCTGCCTGCTTTCTCTTCATTGGCCCCGGAGTTTTGAACTAACGTCCCCATTGCACCCAGGTATGCATGCTTTCTCTTCATTGGACCCTGGGGTTTCAAACTGAAGTCCCCATTTCACCCAGGGATGCCTGCATCCTCTTCATTCGCCCCGGGGTTTCTAATTGAATTCTCCATTTCTCCTGGGGGTGCCAGCTTTCTCTTCGCTGGCCCCCGCGTTTTCGAAGGAAGTCCCCATTTCACACGGGAGTGCCGGCTTTCTCTTTATTGAGCCTCGTGGTTTCTAACTGAAGTCCCCATTTGACCCAGATGTGCCTGCTTTCTCGTCATTGGCCCCCAGGATTTGGAACTGAAGTCCCCATTTCACCAGGGGGTGCCTGCTTTCTCTACATTGGTGCCCGGGGTTTCTAACTGAAGTCCACATTTCATCCAGATGTGCCTGCTTTCTCTACTTTGGCCACCGGTGTTTCGAAATAAAGTCCCCATTGCACGCAGGTGTGCCTGCTTCCTCTTCATTGGCCCCCGGGGTTTTGAACTCAAGTCCCTATTTTACAAGGGGGTGCCTGCTTTCTCTTTATTCACCCCCAGGGTTTTGAATTGATATCTCGATTTCACCCGGGGAAGCCTGTTTTCTGTTCATTGGCCCCCGGGGTTTGTAACTTAAGTCCCTTTTTCCCCAGAGGGTGCCTGCTTTCTCTTCTTTGGCCCCCAGGATTTCTAATTGAAGTCTCCATTTAAACCTGGGGTGCCAGCTTTCTCTTCATTTGCCTTCGGGGTTTCTAGTCCAAGTCCCCATTTCACACGGGTGTGCCGGCTTTTTCTTCATTAGGCCCCGGGGGGTTGTAACTGAAGTCCCCATTTCATCCAAGTGTTACTGCTTTCTCATCATTGGCCCCAGGGTTTCAAAATGAAGTCCACATTCCACCCAGATGTGCCTGCTTTCTCTTTATTGGTCCCCGGGGTTTCGAACTGAAGTCCCCATTTTACCCGGGGGTGCCTGCTTTCTCTTCATTCGCCCCCGGGGATTCGCACTGAAGTCCCCATTTCACCCGGGGCTGCCTGCTTTCTCTTCATTGGCCCCCTGGGTTTGCAATAGAAGTCCCCATTTCCCCCATGGATGTCTGCCTTCTCTTCCTTGGTCCTCAGGGTTTCAAACTGAAGTCCCCATTTTACTTGGGGGAGCCTGCTTTCTGTTCATTGGACCCCGGGGTTTGTAATTTAAGTTCCCTTTTCCCCAGAGGGTGGCTGCTTTCTCTTCATTGGCCCCCGGGATTTCTAATTGAAGTCTCCATTTAACCCCGGGGTGCCAACTTTCTCTTCATTGGCCCCCGGGGTTTCTAATTCAAGTCCCCATTTCACACGGGGTTGCCAGCTCTCTCTTCATTGGGCCCCGGGGTTTGTAACTGAAGTCCCCATTTCATCCAAGTGTTACTGCTTTCTCTTCAGTGGCCGCAGAGTTTCGAACTGAAGTCCCCATTTTACCTGGGGGTGCCTGCTTTCTCTTCATTGGCCCCAGGTTTTTCGAACTGAAGTCCCCATTTCAGCCGGGGCTGCCTGCATTCTCTTCATTAGCCCCGGGGTTTCGAACTAAAGTCCCCATTGTACCCTGGTATGCATGCTTTCTCTTCATTGGACCCTGAGGTTTCCAACTGAAGTCCCCATTTCACCCGGGGGTGCCTGCTTTCTCTTTCTTGGCCCTGAGGTTTCTAATTGAAGTCCCCATTTCACCTGGGGGTGCCAGCTTTCTCTTCAAGGGCCCTCGGGTTTTCGAATGAAGTCCCCATTTCACACGGGGGTGCCATCTTTGTCTTTATTGGGCCCCAGGGTTTCTAACTGAAGTCCCCATTTCACCCAGATTGCCTACTTTCTCTACATTGGCCCTCAGTGTTTGGACTTTAAGTCCCCATTTCACCCGGGGGTGCCTGCTTTCTCTACCTTGGCCCCCGGGGTTTCAAATTGATGTCCCCATTTCACCCGGGGGAGCCTGCTTTCTGTTCATTGGCCCCAGGGGGTTGTAACTTAGGTCGCCTTTTCCCCTGGGGGTGCCTGCTTTTTCTTCATTGGCCCCTGGGATTTCTACTTGGAGTCCCCATTTAACCCCGGGGTGCCTGCTCTCTCTTCATTGGCCACCGGGGTTCCTAATTCAAGTCCCCATTTCACACGGGGGTGCCGGCTCTCTCTTCGATGGGCCCCGGGGTGTGTAGCTGAAGTCACCATTTCATCCAAGTGTTACTGCTTTCTTTTCATTGGCCTCAGGGTTTCTTACTGACGTCACCATTGCACCCAGGTGTGCCAGCTTTCTCTTCATTGGTCTCCGGGGTTTCTAACTGAAGTCCACATTTCACCCAGATGTGCCTGCTTTCTCTGCATTGGCCCCCGGGGTTTCGAACTAAAGTCCCCATTGCACCCAGGTGTGTCTGCTTCCTCTTCATTGGCCCCCCGAGTTTTCGAACTCAAGTCCCAATTTTAACTGGGGTTGCCTGCTTTCTCTTTATTGGCCCCCGGGGTTTCGAATTGGTATCCCGATTTCACCCCGGGGAGCCTGCCTTCTGTTCATTGGCCCCCGGAGTTTGTAACTTAAGTCCCCTTTTCCCCAGAGGGTGCCTGCTTTCACTTCATTGGCCCCCGGGATTTCTAATTGAAGTCTTCATTTAACCCCGGGGTGAAACTTGCTCTTCACTGGGCCCCGGGTTTTCGAATGAAGTCCCCATTTTACAC
>NW_003852785.1:51547-58211 GCF_000181295.1 Otolemur garnettii
GCTTTCTCTTCATTGGCCCCCGGGGTTTCGAACTGAAGTTCCCATTTTAGCTGAGGGTGCCTGCTTTCTCTTCATTGGCCCCCAGGGTTTCGCACTGAAGTCCCTATTACACATTTGGGTGCCTGCTTTCTCTTCATTGGCCCCTGGGGTTTCGAATTGATATCCCGATTTCACCCCGCGGTGCCTGCTTTCTGTTCATTGGCCCCCGGGGTTTGTAACTTAATTTCCCAATTTCCCAGGGGGTGCCTGCTTTCTCTTCATTGGCCCCCGGGGTTTCTAATAGAAGTCCCCATTTCTCCCTGGGGATGTCTGCTTTCTCTTCCTTGGTCCCCGGGGTTTTGAACTGAAATCCCCATTTTTCCCGGGGGGTCCTGCTTTCTGTTCATTGGCCTCTGAGGTTTGTAACTTAAGTCGCCTTTTCCTTCGGGGGTGCCTGCTTTCTCTTTATAGGCCCCAGGGATTTCTTATTGAAGTCCCATTTAACCCCGTGGTGCCTGCTTTCTTTCATTGGCCACCGGGGTTTCTAATTCAAGTCCCCATTTCACACGGGAGTGTTGGCTCTCTCTTCATTGGGTCCCGGGGTTTGAAACTGAAGTTCCCATTTCATCCAAGTGTTACTGCTTTCTCTTCATTGGACCCAGGGTTTCCAACTGAGGTCCCCATTGCATCCAGGTGTGCCTGCTTTCTCTTCGTTGGCCCCCGGGGTTACGAACTCAAGTCCCCATGTCATCCGGGGTTGCCTGCTTTCTCTTCATTGTCCCCTGGGGTTTCTAACTGAAGTCCCCATTGCACCCAGGTGTGCATGCTTTCTCTTCATTGACCCCCGAGGTTTTGAACTGAAGTCCCCATTTCACCTGGGGGTGCCAGCTTTCTCTTCACTGGTGCCCGGGTTTTTAAAATGAAGTCCCCATTTTATACGGGGGTGCTGGTTTTCTCTTCATTGGTCCCTGGGGTATTTATCTGAAGTCCACATTTCACCCAGATGTGCCTGCTTTCTCTACATTGGCCTCCAGGGTTTCGAACTAAAGTCCTCATTGCACCCAGGTATGCCTGCTTCCTCTTCATTGGCCCCCGGGGTTTTGAACTCAAGTTCCTATTTTACCCTGGGGTCCCTGCTTTCTCTTTATTGGCCCCCGGGGTTTTGAATTGATATCCCGATTTCACCCAGGTGTGCCTGCTTTCTGTTCATTGGACCCCGGGGTTTGTAACTGAAGTACCCTATTCCCCAGGGGGTGCCTGCTTTCTCCTCATTGACCTACAGGATTTATAATTGAGGTCTCCATTTAACCCCGGGGTGCGAACTTTCTCTTCATTGGCCCCTGGGGTTTCTAATTCAAGTCCCCATTTCACACGGGGGTGCAGACTTTCTCTTCATTGGGCCCCGGGTGTTTGTAACTGAAGTCCCCATTTCATCCAAGTGTTACTCCTTTCTCATCATTGGCCCCAGGGTTTCAAAATGAAGTCCCCATTGCACCCAGATGTGCCTGCTTTTTCTTCATTGGCCCTCGGGGTTTTGAACTGAAATCCCCATTTCACCCGGGGTTGCCTGCTTTCCCTTCATTGGCCCCCAGGGTTTCCAATAGAAGTCCCCATTTCCCCCTGCTGGTGTCTGCTTTCTCTTCTTTGGACCCCGGGATTTCGAACTGAAGTCCCCATTTTACCCGGGGGAGCCTTCTTTCTGTTCATTGGACCCCGGGGTTTGTACCTTAAGTACCCTTTTTCCCTGAGGGTGCCTGCTTTCTGTTCATAGGCCCCCGGGATTTCTAATTGAAGTCTCCATTTAACCCCGGTGTGCCAACTTTCTCTTCATTGACCCTCGGGTTTTCTAATTCAAGTCCACATTTCACACAGGGGTGCCGGCTTTCTCTTCATTGGGCCCCAGGGTTTCTAACTGAAGTCTCCATTTGAGCCAGATGTGCCTCCATTCTCCACACTGGCCCCCGGGGTTTCAAACTAAATTCCCCATTGCACCCAGGTATGCCTGTTTGCTCTTCATTGGCCCCCGGGGTTTTGAACTCAAGTTCCTATTTTACCCTGGGGTCCCTGCTTTCTCTTTATTGGCCCCCGGGGTTTTGAATTGATATCCCGATTTCACCCAGGAGTGCCTGCTTTCTGTTCATTGGACCCTGGGGTTTGTAACTTAAGTACCCTATCCCCCAGCAGGTGCCTGCTTTCTCCTCATTGGCCCACAGGGTTTATAATTGAAGTCTCCATTTAACCCCGGGGTGCCACTTTTGTCTACATTGGCTCCTGGGGTTTCTAATTCAAGTCCCCATTTCACACGGGGGTGCAGACTTTCTCTTCATTGAGCCTTGGGGGTTCGTAACTGAAATCCCCATTTCATCCAAGTGTTACTCCTTTCTCATCATTGGCCCCAGGGTTTCAAAATGAAGTCCCCATAGCACCCAGATGTGCCTGCTTTCTCTTCATTGGCCCCCGGGGTTTCGAACTTAAGTCCCCATTTTACCCAGGGGCGCCTGCTTTCTCTTCATTGTCCCCCGGTTTTTCTAACAGAAGTCTCCATTTCTCCCTGGGGGTGTCTGCTTTCTCTTCCTTGGGCCCCAGGGTTTCAAACTGAAGTCCGCATTTTACCCGGGGGAGCCTGCTTTCTCCTCATTGGCCCCAAGGATTTCTAATTGAAGTCTCCATTTAACCCCGGCGTGCCAACTTTCTCTTCTTTGGCCCCAGGGGTTTCTAATTCAAGTCCCCATTTCACACGGGGGTGTCGGATTTCTCTTCATTGGACCCCCGGGTTTTGAACTGAAGTCCCCATTTCACCCGTGGCTGCCTACTTTCTCTTCATTAGCCCTGGGGTTTCGAACTACCGTCCACATTGCACCCATCTATGCATGCTTTCTCTTCATTGACCCCGGGGGTTTCGAACTGAAGTCTCCATATAACCCCAAGTTGACAAATTTCTCTTCATTGGCCCCCGGGGTTTCTAATTCAAGTCCTCATTTGACACAGGGGTGCCAGCTTTCCTTTCATTGGGCCGCCAGGTTTCAAACTAAAGTCCCCATCGCCCCCAGGTGTGCCTGCTTTCTATTCATTGGCCCCCGGGTTTTTGAACTGAAGTCCTCATTTTACCTGGGGGTGCCTGCTTTCTCTTCATTGGCCCCCGTGGTTTCGAACTGAAGTCCCCATTTCACCCGGGGCTGCCTGCTTTCTCTTCATTGGCCCCCGGGATTTCTAATAGAAGTCCCCATTTCCCGCTGAGGTGTCTGCTTTCTCTTCCTTTCGCTCTGGGGTTTCGAACTGAAGTCCCCATTTTACCCTGGGGAGCCTGCTTTCTGTTCATTGGCCCCCGGGTTTTTGAAATGAAGTCCCCATTTCATACGGGGGTGCCGGCTTTCTCTTCATTGGTCCCTGGGGTTTCTAACTGAAGTCCACATTTCACATAGATGTGCCTGCTTTCTCTACATTGGTCCCTTGGGTTTTCAACTCAAGTCCCTATTTTACCCAGGGGTGCCTGCTTTCTCTTTATTGGCCCCCGGGGTTTTGAATTGATATCCCGATTTCACCCCAGGGAGCCTGCTTTCTGTTCATTGGGCCCCAGGGTTTGTAACTTAAGTCTCCTTTTCCCCAGAGGGTGCCTGCTTTCTCTTTATTGGCCCCTGGGATTTCTAATTGAAGTCTCCATTTAACGCTGGGGTGCCAACTTTCTCTTCACTGGCCCCCGGGTTTTCGAATGAAGTCCCCAGTTCACACTGGGGTGCCCGCTGTCTTTTTATTCGGCCCCAGGGTTTCTAACTGAAGTCCCCATTTAACCCAGAAGTGCCTGCTTTCTCTAAATTGGCCCCCTGGGTTTTGAACTAAATTCCCCATTGCACCCAGGAGTACCTGCTTTCTTTTCATTGACCCCAGAGGTTTTGAACTGAAGTTCCCATTTCACCTGGGTTGCTAGCTTTCTATTCACTGACCCCGGGTTTTTGAATGGAAGTCCCCATTTCACCCGGGGGTGCCAGCTTTCTCTTCACTGGCCACCGGGTTTTTGAATTGAAGTCCCCATTTCACACGGGGGTGCCGTCTTTCTCTTCATTGGTCCCTGGGGTTTCAAACTCCAGTCCCCATTTCACCTGAGGGTGCCTGCTTCCTTTTCGTGGCCCCGGGGTTTCTAATTGAATTCTCCATTTCACCTCGGGGTGCCAGCTTTCTCTTCACTGGCCCCTGGGTTTTCGAATGAAGTCCTCATTTCACACGGTGGTGCCGGCTTTCTCTTTATTGGCTCCTGGGGTTTCTAACTGAAGTCCCCATTTGACCCAGATGCACCTGCTTTCTCTTCATTGGACCCCAGGGTTTGGAACTGAAGTCCCCATTTCACCCGGGGATGCCTGCTTTCTCTACATTGGCCCCCGGGGTTTCATATTCATGTCCCCATTTTACCCGGTGGAGCCTTTGTAGGGGATAAGATCCTTTTGCTCAAGACATGGCAGTTTGCCTCAATGTGCTCTCTCAGGAATACCTTTTCAGAGAAACGTGTCCTTGCGGATCTGAGCCTCTGCACTTGCCTATTGATGTGCAATAATGTGTAGAGTGACTCTCCCTAGGGGGCATGGAGAAATAGCCAAAATGAGCTGGAGGATGAAAGACCGGTTTTGAAGCATTGGGTTCTATTCTCTGCCTCTCTCCTTCAATTAGCATTATAATGTGTAACTTCCCCTTGGGGAATCCAGGACCGACAGCCAGGCTCCAAAATGTTTTACTCTAAACAAAATCAATTGTATATGCGTTCCTCAGCCTTCACACTAAATTGTAATCTCAAATGGTTGCTTCCTCACATTACTTGACTTCTTTGTAAATCTGTTAAATTCTTACTAAATGTTGGAAAGTATATAAGATAATCAGTAAAATATAGCCGGGCCGCCGAACAGAGCGCGTCCCGGTCTCCCTTGAAGATTCATTCCGTTTGCAGTTCTTTCCCCTGCGTCATCGAATCAGAAGCTCCAAGGAACACACACACCTACAAGCCTGCTTTCTGTTCATTGGCCCCCAGGGTTTGTAACTCAAGTCGCCTTTTCCCCCGGGGTTCCTGCTTTCTCTTCATTGGCTCCCGGGGTTTCTAATAGAAGTCCTGATTTCCCCTTTGGGGTGCCTGCATTCTCTTCATTGGGCCCCAGGGTTTCGATCTGAAGTCCCCTTTTCTCCCTGGGTTGCCTGCTTTCTCTTCATTGGCCCCCGGGGTTTCGAGCTGAAGTCCCCAATGCACCTAGCTGTGCATGCTTTCTCTTCATTGACCCCCGAGGTTTTGAACTGAAGTCCCCATGTCTTCCGGGGGTGCAAGCTTTCTCTTCAATGGCCCCCAGATCTTTGAATTGAAGTCCCAATTTCACACGGGGGTGCCGGCTTCCTCTTCATTGGTCCCCGCCGTTTCTAACTGAAGTCAAGATTACCCCCAGATGTGCCTGCTTTCTCTACATTTTCCCCCAGGGTTTCAAACTAAATTCCCCATTGCACCCAGGTGTGACTGCTTCCTCTTCATTGTCACCCGGGGTTTCGAACTCACGTCCCTATTTTACAAAGGGGTGCCTGCTATCTCTTTATGGGCACCTGGGGTTTCGAATTGATATCCCAATTTCACCCCGGGGTGCCTGCTTTCGGTTCATTGGCCCCCGGGTTTGTAACTTAAGTCCCCTATTTCCCAGGGGGTGCCTGCTTTCTCTTCATTGGCCCCCGGGGTTTCGAATTAAAGTCCCCATTGCACCCAGGTGGACCTGCATTCTCTTCATTGACCCCCGGGGTTTCAAACTGAAGTCTCCATTTCATCTGGGGGTGCCTGTTTTCTCTTCACTGGAACCTGGAGATTCTAATAGAAGTCCCCATTTCCCCTTTGGGGTGCCTGCATTCTCTTCATTGGCCCCGGGGTTTCCAACTAACGTCCCCATTGCACCCAGGTATGCATGCTTTCTCTTCATTGGACCCTGGGGTTTTGAACTGAAGTCCCCATTTCACCCGGGGGTGCCTCCTTTATCTTCATTGGACCCTGGGGTTTCGAATTGATGTCCCCATTTCACCCGGGGGAGCCTGCTTTCTGTTCATTGGCCCCTGAGGATTGTAACTTAAGTCGCCTTTTCCTCTGGGGCTGCCTGATTTCTCTTCATTGGCCCCCGGGATTTCTAACTGAAGTTCCCATTTAAACCCGGGGTGCCTATTTCACTCCATTGGCCACCGGAGTTCTAATTTAAGTCCCCATTTCACACGCAGGTGCCGGCTTTCTCTTTATTGGGCCCTGGGGTTTTTAACTGAAGTCCCCCTTTGACCCAGATATGCGTGTTTTCTCTTCATTGGTCCCCAGGGTTTGGAACTGAAGTCCCCATTTCACACGGGGGTGCCTGCTTGCTCTACATTCGCCCCCAGGGTTTCAAATTGATATCCGCATTTCACCCCGGCGATCCTGCTTTCTGTTAATTGGCCACCGGGGTTTGTAACTTAAGACCCCTTTTCCCCAGAGGGTGCCTGCTTTCTCTTCATTGGCCCCCGGGATTTCTAATTGAAGTCTCCATTTAAACCCAGGGTGCGAACTTTCTCTTCAGGGGTTTCTAATTCAAGCCTCCATTTCACATGGGATTGCCGGCTTTCTCTTCATTGGGCCCCGGGGGTTTGTAACTGAAGTCCCCAGTTCATCCAAGTGTTACTGCTTTCTCATCATTGGCCCCAGGGTTTCAAA
>NW_003852785.1:58231-59769 GCF_000181295.1 Otolemur garnettii
CCCGGGGGTGCCAGCTTTCTCTTCACTGGCCACCGGGTTTTTGAATTGAAGTCCCCATTTCACACGGGGGTGCCGTCTTTCTCTTCATTGGTCCCCGGGGTTTCGAACTCCAGTCCCCATTTCACCCAAGGGTGCCTGCTTTCTCTTTCGTGGCCCCGGGGTTTCTAATTGAATTCCCCATTTCACCTCGGGGTTCCAGCTTTCTCTTCACTGGCCCCTGGGTTTTCGAATGAAGTCCCCAGTTCACACGGGGGTGCCCGCTATCTTTTTATTCGGCCCCGGGGTTTCTAACTGAAGTCCCCATTTAACCCAGATGTGCCTGCTTTCTCTATATTGGCCCCCGGGGTTTCGAACTAAAGTCCCCATTGCACCCAGGAGTACCTGCTTTCTCTGCATTGACCCCCGAGGTTTTGAACTGAAGTCAGCTTTTTACCTGGGTGTGCCTACTTCCTCTTCGTTGGCCCCAGGGTTTCTAATTGAATTCCCCATTTCACCTGGGGGTGCCAGCTTTCTCTTTACTGGCCCCCAGGTTTTCGAATGAAGTCCCCATTTCACACGGGGGTGCCTAAATTCTCTTTATTGGGCCCTGAGGTTTCTAACGAAGTCCCCACTTGACCCAGATGTGCCTGCTTTCTCTTCATTGGCCCCCAGGGTTTGGAACTGAAGTCCCCATTTTACCAGGGGGAGCCTGCTTTCTGTTCATTGGCCCCGGGGTTTGTAACTTAAGTCGCCTTTTCCTCTGGGCGTGCCTGTTTTCTCTTCATTGGCCCCTGGGATTTCTAATTGAAGTCCCCAATGCACCTAGGTGTGCATGCTTTCTCTTCATTGATCCCGGAGGTTTTGAACTGAAGTCCCCATGTCTTCCGGGGGTGCCAGCTTTCTCTTCACTGGCCCCTGGGTCTTTGAATTGAAGTCCCCATTTCACACGGGGGTGCCAGCTTCCTCTTCATTGGTCCCTGGCATTTCTAACTGAAGTCAAGATTTCACCCAGATGTGCCTGCTTTCTCTACATTTTCCCCCGGGGTTTCGAACTAAATTCCCCATTGCACCCAGGTGTGCCTGCTTCCTCTTCATTGTCACCCTGGGTTTCGAACTCACCTCCCTATTTTACAAAGGGGTGCCTGCTTTCTCTTTATTGGCACCTGGGGTTTCGAATTGATATCCCAATTTCACCCCGGGGTGCCTGCTTTCGGTTCATTGGCCCCTGTGTTTGTAACTTAAGTCCCCTATTTCCCAGGGGGTGCCTGCTTTCTCCTCATTTGACCCCAGTATTTCTAATTGAAGTCTGCATTTAACACCGGGGTGCCAACTTTCTCTTCATTGGCCCCCGGGGTTTCTAATTCAAGTCCCCATTTCACACGGAGGTGCCGGCTTTCTCTTAATTGGGCCCCAGGCTTATGTAACTGAAGTCCCCAGTTCATTCAAGTGTTACTGCTTTCTCATCATTGGCCCCAGGGTTTCAAAATGAAGTCCCCATTGCACCCAGATGTGCCTGCTTTCTCTTCATTGGCCCCCGGGGTTTCGAACTGAAGTCCCCA
>NW_003852785.1:59802-65558 GCF_000181295.1 Otolemur garnettii
GTCCCCATTTCACCCGGGGCTGCCTGCTTTCTCTTCATTGGCCCCTGGGGTTTCTAATAGAAGTCCCCATTTCCCCCTGGGGGTGTCTGCTTTCTCTACCTTGGGCCTGGGAGTTTCGAACTGAAGTCGGCATTTTACCCGGGGGAGCCTGCTTTCTGTTCATTGGCCCCCGTGGTTTGTAACTTAAGTCCCGTTTTCCCCAGAGGGTGCCTGCTTTCTCTTCATTGGCTCCCGGGATTTCTAATTGAAGTCTCCATTTAACCCCGGAGTGCCAACTTTCTCTTCATTGGCCCTCGGGGTTTCTTATTGTAGTCCCCATTTCACACGGGGGTGCCGGCTCTCTCTTCTTTGGGCCCCGGGGTTTGTAACTGAAATCCCCATTTCATCCAAGTGTTACTGCTTTCTCTTCATTGGCCCCCGGGTTTTCAAACTGAAGTCCCCTTTTCATCCGAGGGTGCCTGCTTTCTCTTCATTGGCCCCCGGGGTTTCAAACTGAAGTCCCTATTTCAGATGGGGGTGCCTGCTTACTCTTCATTCGCCCCCGGGGTTTCTAATAGAAGGCCCCATTTCCCCTTTGGGGTGCCTGTATTCTCTTCATTGACCCCCGAGGTTTTGAACTGAAGTCCCGATTTCACCCAGGGGTGCCACCTTTCTCTTCACTGGTCCCCGGGTTTTTGAATTGAAGTCCCCATTTCACACGGGGGTGCCGGCTTTCTCTTCTTTGGTCCCTGGCGTTTCTAACTGAAGTCCACATTTCACCCAGATGTGCCTGCTTTCTCTACATTGACCCCCGGGGTTTCGAGCTAAATTCCCCATTGCACCCAGGTGAGCCTGCTTCCTCTTCATTGGCCCCTGGGGTTCCAACTACAGTCCCAATTTTACCTGGGGGTGCCTGCTTTCTCTTTATTAGCCTCCGGGGTTTCGAATTTATATCCGGATTTCACACCGGGGAGCCTGCTTTCTGTTCATTGGCCCCCTGGGGTTTGTAACTTAAGTCGCCTTTTCTCCAGAGGGTGCCTGCTTTCTCTTCATTGGTCCCCAGGATTTCTAATTGAAGTCTCCATTTAAACCCTGGGTGCCAACTTTCTCTGCACTGGCCCCCTGGTTTTCAAATGAAGTCCCCATTTCACATGGGGGTGCCGACTTTCTCTTTATTGGGCCCCGGGGTTTCTAACTGAAGTCCCCATTTGACCCAGATGTCCCTGCTTTCTCTTCATTGGCCCCCAGGGTTTGGAACTGAAGTCCCCATTTCACCCGGGGGTGCCTGCTTTCTCTACATTGGACCCTGAGGTTTCGAATTGATGTCCCCATTTCACCCAGGGGAGTCTGCTTTCTGTTCATTGGCCCGGGGGATTTCTCACTGAAGTCCCCATTTAACCCCGGTGTGCCTGCTTTCTGTTCATTGGCCTCGGGGTTTGTAACTTAAGTCCCCTTTTCCCCAGAGGGTATCTACTTTCTCTTCAATGGCCCCTGGGATTTCTAACTGAAGTCTCCATTTAACACCGGGGTGCCAACTTTTTCTTCACTGGCCCCCAGGTTTTCAAAAGAAGTCCCCATTTCACACGTGGGTGCTGGCTATCTTTTTATTTGGCCCCAGGGTTTCTAACTGAAGACCCCATTTGACCCAGATGTGCCTGCATTCTCTACATTGCCCTCCAGGGTATCGAACTAAAGTCCCCATTGCACCCAGGTGTGCCTGGTTCTTCTTCAATGGCACCCGGGGTTTCGAACTCAAGTTCCTAATTTTCCCGGGGTCATCTGCTTTGTCTTTTTTGGCCCCAGGGCTTTCGAATTGATATCCCGATTTCACCCTGTGGAGTCTGCTTTCTGTTCATTGGCCTCGGGGTTTGTAACTTAAGTCCCCTATTCCCCAGGTGGTGCCTGCTTTCTCCTCATTGGCCCCTGGGATTTCTAATTGAAGTCTCCATTTATCCCCGGGGTGCCAACTTTCTCTTCATTGGCCCTCGGGGTTTCTAATTCAAGTCCCCATTTCACACGGAGTCGCCGGCTTTCTCTTCATTGGGCCGCCGGGTTTCGAACTAAAGTTCCCATTTCACCCAGGAGTGCCTGCTTTCTCTACATATGCCCCCGGGGTTTTGAATTGATGTCCCCATTTCAACCAGGGGAGCCTGCTTTCTGTTCATTGGCCCCCGGAGTTTGTAACTTAAGTCGCCTTTTCCTCCGGGGGTGCCTGCTTTCTCTTCATTGGCCCCTGGGATTTCTAATTGAAGTCCACATTTCACATCGGGGTGCGGGCTGTCTCTTCATTGGGCCCCAGGGTTTGTAACTGAAGTCCTCATTTCATCCAAGTTTTACTGCTTTCTCTTCTTTGGCCCCAGGGTTTCGAAATGAAGTCCCCATTGCACCCAGGGGTGCCTGCTTTCTCTTCATTGGCCACCAGGGTTTCAAACTGAAGTCCCCATTTCATCTGGGGGTGCCTGCTTTCTCTTCATTGGCCCCCGGGATTTTTAACTGAAGTTCCCATTTACACCGGGGTGCCTGCTTTCTCTTCATTGGCCACAGTGGTTTCTAATTCAAGTCCCCATTTCACATGGGGGTGCCGGCTCTCTCTTCATTGGGCCCCAGGGTTTGTAACTGATGTCCCCATTTCATCCAAGTGTTACTGCTTTCTCTTCATTGGCCCCAGGGTTTCAAACTCAAGTCCCCATTGCACCCAGGTGTGCCTGCTTTCTCTACATTGGCCGCCAGGGTTTTCAACTAAAGTCCCCATTGCACCCAGGTGTGCCTGGTTCCTCTTCAATGGCACCCGGGGTTTCGAACTCAAGTCCCTAATTTTCCCGGAGTCATCTGCTTTGTCTTTATTGGCCCCAGGGCTTTCGAATTGATATCCCGATTTCACCCTGTGGAGCCTGCTTTCTCTTCATTGGCCCCCAGGGTTTCGAACTGAAGTCCCCATTGCACCCAGGAGTGCCTGCTTTCTCTTCATTGACCCCCGAGGTTTTAAACTGAAGTTCCCATTCCACCCGGGGTGCCAGCTTTCTATTCACTGACCTCGGGTTTTTGAATGGAAATCCCCATTTCACCCGGGGGTGCCAGCTTTCTCTTCACTGGCCACCGGGTTTTTGAATTGAAGTCCCCATTTCACACGGGGGTGCCGTCTTTCTCTTCATTGGTCCCTGGGGTTTCAAACTCCAGTCCCCATTTCACCTGAGGGTGCCTGCTTCCTTTTCGTGGCCCCGGGGTTTCTAATTGAATTCTCCATTTCACCTCGGGGTGCCAGCTTTCTCTTCACTGGCCCCTGGGTTTTCGAATGAAGTCCTCATTTCACACGGTGGTGCCGGCTTTCTCTTTATTGGCTCCTGGGGTTTCTAACTGAAGTCCCCATTTGACCCAGATGCACCTGCTTTCTCTTCATTGGACCCCAGGGTTTGGAACTGAAGTCCCCATTTCACCCGGGGATGCCTGCTTTCTCTACATTGGCCCCCGGGGTTTCATATTCATGTCCCCATTTTACCCGGTGGAGCCTTTGTAGGGGATAAGATCCTTTTGCTCAAGACATGGCAGTTTGCCTCAATGTGCTCTCTCAGGAATACCTTTTCAGAGAAACGTGTCCTTGCGGATCTGAGCCTCTGCACTTGCCTATTGATGTGCAATAATGTGTAGAGTGACTCTCCCTAGGGGGCATGGAGAAATAGCCAAAATGAGCTGGAGGATGAAAGACCGGTTTTGAAGCATTGGGTTCTATTCTCTGCCTCTCTCCTTCAATTAGCATTATAATGTGTAACTTCCCCTTGGGGAATCCAGGACCGACAGCCAGGCTCCAAAATGTTTTACTCTAAACAAAATCAATTGTATATGCGTTCCTCAGCCTTCACACTAAATTGTAATCTCAAATGGTTGCTTCCTCACATTACTTGACTTCTTTGTAAATCTGTTAAATTCTTACTAAATGTTGGAAAGTATATAAGATAATCAGTAAAATATAGCCGGGCCGCCGAACAGAGCGCGTCCCGGTCTCCCTTGAAGATTCATTCCGTTTGCAGTTCTTTCCCCTGCGTCATCGAATCAGAAGCTCCAAGGAACACACACACCTACAAGCCTGCTTTCTGTTCATTGGCCCCCAGGGTTTGTAACTCAAGTCGCCTTTTCCCCCGGGGTTCCTGCTTTCTCTTCATTGGCTCCCGGGGTTTCTAATAGAAGTCCTGATTTCCCCTTTGGGGTGCCTGCATTCTCTTCATTGGGCCCCAGGGTTTCGATCTGAAGTCCCCTTTTCTCCCTGGGTTGCCTGCTTTCTCTTCATTGGCCCCCGGGGTTTCGAGCTGAAGTCCCCAATGCACCTAGCTGTGCATGCTTTCTCTTCATTGACCCCCGAGGTTTTGAACTGAAGTCCCCATGTCTTCCGGGGGTGCAAGCTTTCTCTTCAATGGCCCCCAGATCTTTGAATTGAAGTCCCAATTTCACACGGGGGTGCCGGCTTCCTCTTCATTGGTCCCCGCCGTTTCTAACTGAAGTCAAGATTACCCCCAGATGTGCCTGCTTTCTCTACATTTTCCCCCAGGGTTTCAAACTAAATTCCCCATTGCACCCAGGTGTGACTGCTTCCTCTTCATTGTCACCCGGGGTTTCGAACTCACGTCCCTATTTTACAAAGGGGTGCCTGCTATCTCTTTATGGGCACCTGGGGTTTCGAATTGATATCCCAATTTCACCCCGGGGTGCCTGCTTTCGGTTCATTGGCCCCCGGGTTTGTAACTTAAGTCCCCTATTTCCCAGGGGGTGCCTGCTTTCTCTTCATTGGCCCCCGGGGTTTCGAATTAAAGTCCCCATTGCACCCAGGTGGACCTGCATTCTCTTCATTGACCCCCGGGGTTTCAAACTGAAGTCTCCATTTCATCTGGGGGTGCCTGTTTTCTCTTCACTGGAACCTGGAGATTCTAATAGAAGTCCCCATTTCCCCTTTGGGGTGCCTGCATTCTCTTCATTGGCCCCGGGGTTTCCAACTAACGTCCCCATTGCACCCAGGTATGCATGCTTTCTCTTCATTGGACCCTGGGGTTTTGAACTGAAGTCCCCATTTCACCCGGGGGTGCCTCCTTTATCTTCATTGGACCCTGGGGTTTCGAATTGATGTCCCCATTTCACCCGGGGGAGCCTGCTTTCTGTTCATTGGCCCCTGAGGATTGTAACTTAAGTCGCCTTTTCCTCTGGGGCTGCCTGATTTCTCTTCATTGGCCCCCGGGATTTCTAACTGAAGTTCCCATTTAAACCCGGGGTGCCTATTTCACTCCATTGGCCACCGGAGTTCTAATTTAAGTCCCCATTTCACACGCAGGTGCCGGCTTTCTCTTTATTGGGCCCTGGGGTTTTTAACTGAAGTCCCCCTTTGACCCAGATATGCGTGTTTTCTCTTCATTGGTCCCCAGGGTTTGGAACTGAAGTCCCCATTTCACACGGGGGTGCCTGCTTGCTCTACATTCGCCCCCAGGGTTTCAAATTGATATCCGCATTTCACCCCGGCGATCCTGCTTTCTGTTAATTGGCCACCGGGGTTTGTAACTTAAGACCCCTTTTCCCCAGAGGGTGCCTGCTTTCTCTTCATTGGCCCCCGGGATTTCTAATTGAAGTCTCCATTTAAACCCAGGGTGCGAACTTTCTCTTCAGGGGTTTCTAATTCAAGCCTCCATTTCACATGGGATTGCCGGCTTTCTCTTCATTGGGCCCCGGGGGTTTGTAACTGAAGTCCCCAGTTCATCCAAGTGTTACTGCTTTCTCATCATTGGCCCCAGGGTTTCAAA
>NW_003852785.1:65578-67872 GCF_000181295.1 Otolemur garnettii
TCGAACTGAAGTCCCCATTTCACCCGGGGCTGCCTGCTTTCTCTTTATTGGCCACTGGGGTTTCGAATTGATATCCCAATTTCACCCCGGGGAGCCTGCGTTCTGTTCTTTGGCCTCCGGGGTTTGTAACTTAAGTATCCTTTTCCTCAGAGGGTGCCTGCTTTCTCTTCATTGGTTCCCAGGATTTCTAATTGAACTCTCCATTTAACCCTGGGGTGCCAAATTTCTCTTCATTTGCCCCTGGGATTTCTAATTCAAGTCCCCATTTCACAGAGGAGTATCGGATTTCTCTGCATTTGACCCCCGGGTTTCGAACTAAAGTCCCCATTGCACCCGGGGCTGCCTGCTTTCTCTTCATTGGCCCCCAGGGTTTCGAACTGAAGTCCCCATTTCACCCGGGGCTGCCTGCTTTCTCTTCATTGGCCCTGTGGTTTCGAACTAACGTCCCCATTGCACCCAGGTATGCGTGCTTTCTCTTCATTGGACCCTGGGGTTTGGAACTGAAGTCCCCATTTCACCCAGAGGTGCCTGATTTGTCTTTATTGGCCCCGGGATTTCTAATTGAATTCCCCATTTCACCTGGGAGTGCCAGCCTTCTCTTCACTGGCCCCCGGGTTTTCGAATGAAGTCTCCATTTCACACGGGGGTGCGGGCTTTGCCTTTAGTGGGCCCCGTGGTTTCTAACTGAAGTCCCCATTTGACTCAGATGTGCCTGCTTTCTCTTCATTGGCCCCCAGGGTTTGGAACTGAAGTCCCTATTTCACCCGGGGGTGCCTGCTTTCTCTACATTGGCCACCAGGGTTTCAAACTGAAGTCCCCATTGCACCCGGGGGAGCCTGTTTTCTGTTCATTGGCCCCCGGGGTTTGTAACTTAAGTTGCCTTTTCCTACCGGGGTGCCTGCTTTCTCTTCATTGGACCCCGGGATTTCTAATTGAAGTCTCCATTTAACCCCAGGGTGCCTGCTTTCTCTTCATTGGCCACCGGGGTTTCTAATTCAAGTTCCCATTTCACACGGGGGTGCTGGCTCTCTCTTCATTGGGCCCCAGGTTTTGTAACTGAAGTCCCCATTTCATCCAAGTGTTACCGCTTTCTCTTCATTGGCCCCAGGGTTTCGAACTCAAGTCCCCATTGCACCCAGGTGTGCCTGCTTTCTCTCCAGTGGCAATCGGGGTTTCAAACTGAAGTCCCCATTTCATCAGTAGATGCCTGCTTTCTCTTCATTGGCCCCCGGGGTTTCGAATTGATGTCCCCATTTCACCTGGGGGAGCCTGTTTTCTGTTCATTGGCCCCCGGGGTTTGTAACTTAAGTTCCCTTTTCCTACCAGGGTGCCTGCTTTCTCTTCATTGGACCCCGGGATTTTTAACTGAAGTTCCCATTTAACCCCGGGGTGCCTGCTTTCTCTTCATTGGCCACTGGGGTTTCTAATTCAAGTTCCCATTTCACACGGGGGTGCTGGCTCTCTCTTCAATGGGCCCCAGGTTTTGTAACTGAAGTCCCCATTTCATCCAAGTGTTACTGCTTTCTCTTCATTGGCCCCAGGGTTTCGAACTCAAGTCCCCATTGCACCCAGGTGTGCCTGCTTTCTCTCCAGTGGCAATCGGGGTTTCCAACTGAAGTCCCCATTTCATCGGTAGATGCCTGCTTTCTCTTCATTGGCCCCCGAGGATTCGAGCTGAAGTCCCTATTTAACATGGGTGTGCCTGCTTTCTCTTCATTGTCCCCTGGGGTTTCGAACTGAAGTCCCCATTGCACCCAGGTGTGCATGCTTTCTCTTCATTGACCCCGAGGTTTTGAACTGAAGTCCCCATTTCACCCGGGGGTGCCAGCTTTCTCTTCACTGGCCCCCGGGTTTTTGAATTGAAGTCCCCATTTCACACGGGGGTGCCGGCTTTCTCTTCATTGGTCCCTGGGGTTTCTAACTGAAGTCCACATTTCACCCAGATGTGCCTGCTTTCACTACGTTGGCCCCTGGGGTTTCGAACTAAAGTCCCCATTTCACACAGGTGTGCCTGCTTCCTCGTCATTGGCCCCCGGGGATTCGAACTCCAGAACCTATTTTACCTGAGAGTGCCTGCTTTCTTTTCATTGGCCCCCGGGGTTTCTAATTCAAGTCCCCATTTCACACAGGCGTGCCAGCTTTCCTTTCATTGGGCCGCTGGGTTTCGAACTAAAGTCCCCATTGCACCCAGATGTGCCTGCTTTCTCTCATTGGCCCCCGGGATTTCTAATTGAAGTCTCCATTTAAACCCGGGGTGCCAACTTTCTATTCATTGGCCCCCGGGGTTTCTAATT
>NW_003852785.1:67892-68939 GCF_000181295.1 Otolemur garnettii
TTCATTGGCCCCCGGGGTTTCTAATTCAAGTCCCCATTTCACAGGGGTGTGTCGGATTTCTCTTCATTGGACCCCCGGGTTTCGAACTAAAGTCCCAATTGCACCCAGGTTTCCCTGCTTTTTCTTCATTGGCGCCCTGGATTTCTAATTGAAGTCCCCATTTATCCCCGGGGTGCCTGCTTTCCCTTCCTAGGCCCCCGGGGTTTGGAACTAAAGTCCCCATTGCACCCAGGTGTGCCTGATTCCTCTTTAATGACCTCGGGGGTTTCAAACTCAATTCCGTATTTTACCCGGGGGTGCCTGCTTTATCTTTATTGGCCCCCAGGGTTTTGAACTCAAGTCCCTATTTAACCCGGGGGTGCCTGCTTTCTCTTTATTAGCCCCCAGGGTTTGTAACTTAAGTCCCCTTTTCCCCAGAGGGTGCCTGCTTTCTCTTCATTGGCCCCCAGGATTTCTAATTGAAGTCTCCATTTAACCCGGGGGTGCCAACTTTCTCTTCACTGGCCCCCGGTTTTTCGAATGAAGTCCCCATTTCACACGGGGGTGCCGGCTATCTTTTTATTGGGTCCCTGTGTTTCTAACCAAAGTCCCCATTTGACCCAGATGTGCCTGCTTTCTCTACATTGGCCCCCGGGGTTTCGAACTAAAGTCCCCATTGCACCCAGGTATGCCTGCTTCCTCTTCATTGGCCCCCGGGGTTTGGAACTCAAGTCCCTATTTTACCCGGGGGTGCCTTCTTTCTCTTTATTGACCCCCGGGGTTTCGAATTGATATGCCGATTTCACCCCTGGGAGCCTGCTTTCTGTTCATTGGCCCCTGGGGTTTTTAACTTAAGTCCCCTTTTCCCCAGAGGGTGCCTGCCTTCTCTTCATTGGCCCCCAGGATTTCTAATTGAAGTCTCCATTTAACCCCAGGGTGCCAACTTTCTCATCATTTGCCCCCGGGGTTCCTAATTCAAGTCCCCATTTCACCCGGGGGTGTCGGATTTCTCTTCATTGGACCCCCGGGTTTCGAACTAAAGTCCCCATTGCACCCAGGTGTGCCTGA
>NW_003852785.1:68959-71575 GCF_000181295.1 Otolemur garnettii
CTAAAGTCCCCATTGCACCCAGGTGTGCCTGACTTCTCTTCATTGGCCCCTGGGGTTTCGAACTGAAGTCTCCATTTAACCCCAAGGTGCCAACTTTCTCTTCTTTGGACACCGGGGTTTCTAATTCATGTCCCCATTTCACACGGGGGTGCTGGCTTTCCTCTCATTGGGCTGCCAGTTTTCTAACTAAAGTCCCCATTGCACCCTGGTGTGCGTGCTTTCCCTTCATTGGCCCCTGGGGTTTCTAATAGAAGTCCCCATTTCCCCCTCGGGATGTCTGCTTTCTCTTCCTTAGGCTCTGGGTTTTCGAACTGAAGTCCCCATTTTACCCGGGGGAGCCTGCTTTCTGTACAATGGACCCCAGGGTTTGTAACTTAAGTCCCTTTTTCCCCAGAGGGTGCCTGCTTTCTCTTCATTGGCCCCCGGGGTCTGTAATTGACATCTCCATTTAACCCCGGGATGCCAACTTTCTCTTCATTTTCCCCCTGGGGTTTCGAACTGAAGTCCCTATTTCACATGGGGGTGCCTGTTTTCTCTTCATTGGCCCCCGGGGTTTCTTATAGAAGTCCCCATCTCCCCTTTGGGGTGCCTGTATTCTCTTCATTGGGCCCCAGGGTTTCGATCTGAAGTCTTCATTTCTCGCGGGATTGCCTGCTTTCTCTTCATTTTTCCCCGGGGTTTTGAACTGAAGTCCCCATTGCACCCAGGTGTGCATGCTTTCTCTTCATTGACCCCCGAGGTTTTGAACTGAAGTCCCCTTTTCCCCCGGGGGTGCCAGCTTTCTCTTCATTGGCCCCTGGGGTTTCGAACTGAAGTCCCCATTTCATCCGGGGGTTCCTGCTTTCTCTTCATTGGCCCCCGGGTTTTTGAACTGAAGTCCCCATTTCACCTGGGGCTGCCTTCTTTCTCTTCATTTGCCCCCGGGGTTTCTAATAGAAGTCCCCATATCCCCCAGGGGTGTCTGCTTTCTCTTCCTTGGGACCCGGGGTTTCAAACTGAAGTTCCCATTTTACCAGGGGGAGCCAGCTTTCTGTTCATTGGCCCCCAGGGTTTGTAACTTAAGTCCCCTTTTCCTCAGAGGGTGCCTGCTTTCTCTTCATTGGCCCATGGGATTTCTAATTGAAGTCTCCGTTTAACCCCGGGGTGCCAACTTTCTCATCATTGGCCCCCGGGGTTCCTAATTCAAGTCCCCATTTCACCCGGGGGTGTCGGATTTCTCTTTATTGGACTCCTGGGTTTCGAACTAAAGTCCCCATTGCACCCAGGTGTGCCCGATTTCTCTTCATTGGCCCCCGGGGTTTCGAACTGAAGTCTCCATTTAACTCCAAGGTGCCAACTTTCTGTTCTTTGGACCCCGGGGTTTCTAATTCAAGTCCCCATTTCACATGGGGGTGCCGGCTTTCCTTTCACCGGGTTTCGAACTAAAGTCCCCATTGCACCCAGGTGTACCTGCTTCCTCTTCATTGGCCCCCGGGGTTTCAAACTGAAGTCCCCATTTCACCCGGGGCTGCCTGCTGTCTCTTCATTGGTCCCCGGGGTTTCTAACTGAAGTCCACATTTCACCCAGATGTGCTTGTTTTCTCTACATAGCCACGCAGGTTTTCAAACTAAAGTCCCCATTTCACCCAGGTGTGCCTGCTTTCTCTTCATTGGCCCCCGGGGTTTGGAACTCAAGTCCCTATTTTACCCAGGCGTGCCTGCTTTCTCTTTATTGGCCCCTGGGGTTTCGAATTGATATCCCGATTTAACCCCGAGGAGCCTGCTTTCTGTTCATTGTCCCCTGGGGTTTGTAACTTAAGTCCCCTTTCCCCAGAGGGTGTCTGTTTTCTATTCATTGGCCCCCAGGGTTTTGAACTGCAGTCCTCATTTCACCCGGGACTGTCTGCTTTCTCTTCATTGGCCCCTGGGGTTTCTAATAGTAGTCCCCATTTCCCCCTGGGGGTGTCTGCTTTCTCTCCCTTGGGCCCCGGGCTTTTCGAACTGAAGTCCCCTTTTACCCGGGGAGCCTGCTTTTTGTTCATTGGCCCCTGGGGTTTGTAACTTAAGTCCCATTGTCCCCAGAGGGTGCCAGCTTTTTCTTCATTGGGCCCCGGGGTTTTGTAACTGAATTCTCCATTTCATCCAAGTGTTACTGCTTTCTCATCATTGGCCCCAGGGTTTCGAAATGAAGTCCCCATTGCACCCAGGTGTGCCTGCTTTCTCTTCATTGGCCCCCGGGGTTTCGAACTGAAGTCCCCATTTTACCCGGGGGTGCCTGCTTTCTCTTCATTGGCCCCCGGGATTTCAAACTGAAGTCCCCATTTCACCCGCGGCTGCCTGATTTCTCTTCATTGGCTTCCGCGGTGTTTAATAGAAGTTCCCATTATCCCCTGGGGGTGTCTCCTTTCTCCTCCTTGGTCCCCAGGTTTTCGAACTGAAGTCCCCATTTTACCTTGGGGAGCCTGCTTTCTGTTCACTGGCCCCCGGGGTTTGTAACTTAAGTCCCCATTTCCCCAGAGGGAGCCTGCTTTCTCTTCATTGCCCCCCGGGATTTCTAATTCAAGTCCCCATTTCACACGGGGGTGCTGGCTTTCTCTTTATTGGGCCCCGGGGTTTCTAACTGAATTCCCCATTTCA
>NW_003852785.1:71595-72829 GCF_000181295.1 Otolemur garnettii
CCCCCGGGATTTCTAATTCAAGTCCCCATTTCACACGGGGGTGCTGGCTTTCTCTTTATTGGGCCCCGGGGTTTCTAACTGAATTCCCCATTTCATCCAAGTGTTACTGCTTTCTCTTCATTGGCCCCAGGGTTTTGAACTAAAGTCCCCATTGCACCCAGGTGTGCCTGCTTTCTTTTCATTGGCCCCCGGGGTTTCGAACGTTAAGTCCCCAGTTCATCCAGGGGTGCCTGCTTTCTCTTCATTGGCCCCCTGGGTTTGGAACTGAAGTCCCCATTTCACCCGGAGCTGCCTGCTTTCTCTACATTGGCCCCTGCGATTTCAAATTGATGTCCCCATTTCATCCGGGTGAGCCTGCTTTCTGTTCATTGGCCCCCAGGGTTTGTAACTTAAGTCGCCTTTTCCTCCGGGGGTGCCTGCTTTCTCTTCATTGGCACCCGGGATTTCTAATTGAAGTCCCCATTTAACCCCGGGGTGCCTGCCTTCTCTTCATTGGCCACCGGGGTTTCTAATTCAAGTCCCCATTTCACACGGCGGTGCCGCCTCTCTCTTCATTGGGCCCCGGGGTTTGTAACTGAAGTCCCCATTTAATCCAAGTGTTACTGCTTTCTCTTCATTGGCCCCTGGGTTTCGAACTGAAGTCACCATTGCATCCAGGAGTGTCTGCTTTCTCTTCATTAGCCCCCGGGTTTTCAAACTGAAGTCCCATTTCATCCGGGGGTTCCTGCTTTCTCTTCATTGGCCCCTGGGATTTCGAACTGAAGTCCCTATTTCACACGGGGTGCCTGCTTTCTCTTTATTGGCCCCTGGGGTTTCTAATAGATGCTCCCATTTCCACTCTGGGGTGCCTGCATTCTCTTCATTGGGCCCCAGGGTTTCGATCTGAAGTCCCCATTTCTCCCTGGGTTGCCTGCTTTCTCCTCATTCTCCCCCGGGGTTTCCAAGTGAAGTCCCCATTGCACCCAGGTGTGCATGCTTTCTCTTCATTGACCCCCGAGGTTTTGAACTGAAGTCCCCATTTCACTCGGAGGTGCAAGCTTTCTCTTCACTGGCCCCGGGTTTTTGAAATGAAGTCCCCATTTCACACGGGGATGCCGGCTTTCTCTTCCTTGGTCCCCGGAGTTTCTAACTGAAGTCCACATTTCACCCAGATGTGCCTGCTTTCTCTGCATTGGCCCCTGGGGTTTTGAACTAAAGTCCCCATTTCACCCAGGTGTGCCTGCTTCCTCTTCAT
>NW_003852785.1:72849-78480 GCF_000181295.1 Otolemur garnettii
CATTTCACCCAGATGTGCCTGCTTTCTCTGCATTGGCCCCTGGGGTTTTGAACTAAAGTCCCCATTTCACCCAGGTGTGCCTGCTTCCTCTTCATTGGCCCCCCGGATTTTCGAACTCAAGTCACTTTTTTACCTGGGGTTGCCTGCTTTCTCTTTATTGACCCCCGGGGTTTCGAATTGATAACCTGATTTCACCCCGGGGTGCCTGGTTTCTGTTCATTGGCCCCCCGGGTTTGTAACTTAAGTCCCCTTTTCCCCAGAGGGTGCCTGCTTTCACTTCATTGGACCCCGGGATTTCTAATTGAAGTCTGCATTTAATCCCGGGGTGAAACTTGCTCTTCACTGGGCCCCGGGTTTTCGAATGAAGTCCCCATTTTACACGGGGGTGCCGGCTTTCTCTTCATTGGTCCCCGGGGTTTGTAACTGAAGTCCACATTTCACCCAGATGTGCCTGCTTTCTCTACATTGGCCCCCGGGGTTTCGAACTAAATTCCCCATTTCACCCAGATGTGCCTGTTTCCTCTTCATTGGCCCCCGGGGTTTTGAACTCAAGTCCCTATTTTACCTGGGGTTGCCTGCTTTCGCTTTATTGGCCCCCGGGGTTTCGAATTGATATCCCGATTTCACCCCAGGGTGCCTGCTTTCTGTTCATTGGCCCCTGCAGCTTTTAACTTAAGTCCCCTATTTCCCAGGGGGTGCCTGCTTTCTCCTCATTGGGCCCCGGGGGTTTGTAACTTAAGTTCCCATTTCATCCAAGTGTTACTGCTTTCTCATCATTGGACACAGGGTTTCAAAATCAAGTCCCCATTGCACCCAGATGTGCCTGCTTTCTCTTCATTGGCCCCCGGGGTTTCGAAATGAAGGCCCCATTCCACCCCGGGCTGCCTTTTTTCCCTTCATTGGCCTCCGGGGTTTCTAATAGAATACCCCATTTCCCCCTTGGGCTGTCTGTTTTCTCTTCCTTGGGCACCAGGTTTTCAAACTGAAGTCCCCATTTTTCCCGGGGGACCCTGCTTTCTGTTCATTGGCCTCCGGGGTTTAAAATTTAAGTCACCTTTTCCCCAGAGGGTGCCTGCTTTCTCTTCAATGGCCCCCAGGATTTCTAATTGAAGTCTGCATTTAACCCCGGGGTGCCAACTTACTCTTCATTGGCCCCCGGGGTTTCTAATTCAAGTCCCCATTTCACACGGGGGTGCCGGCTTTCTCTTCATTGGTCCCCGGGCGTTTATATCTGAAGTCCCCATTTCATCCAAGTCTTACTGCTTTCTCATCATTGGCCCGAGGGTTTCAAAATGAAGTCCCCATTGCACCCAGATGTGCCTGCTTTCCTCTTCATTGGCCTCCGGTGTTTCGAACTCAAGTCCCTATTTTACCCAGGGATGCCTGTTTTCTCTTTATTGGCCCCTGGGGTTTCGAATTGATATCACGATTTCACCCCAGGGATCCTGCTTTCTGTACATTGGCCCCCGGGGTTTGTAACGTTAGTCCCCCTTTCCCCAGAGGGTGCCTGCTTTCACTTCATTGGCCCCTGGGATTTCTAATTAAAGTCTTCATTTAACCCCAGGATGCCAACTTTCTCTTCACTGGCGCCCGCGTTTTCAACTGAAGTCCCCATTTCACACGGGGGTGCCGGCTTTCACTTCATTGGTCCCCGGGGTTTCTAACTGATGTCCACATTTCACCCAGAGGTGCCTGCTTTCTCTACATTGGCCCCCAGGGTTTCGAACTCAAGTCCCTATTTTACCCGGAGTTGCTGATTTTCTCTTTATTGGCCCCCGGGGTTTCGAATTGATATCACGATTTCTCCCCAGGGAGCCTGCTTTCTGTTCATTGGCCCCCTGGGTTTGTAACTTAAGTCGCCTTTTCCTCCGGCGGTACCTGCTTTCTCTTCATTGGCCCCCGGGATTTCTAATTGAAGTTCCCATTTAACCCCAGGGAGCCTATTTCTCTTCATTGACCCCCGGGGTTTCTCATTCTACTCCCCATTTCACACGGGGGTGCCGGCTCTCTCTTCATTGGGCCCCGGGGGTTTGTAACTGAAGTCCCCATTTCATCCAAGTGTTACTGCTTTCTCTTCATTGGCCCCAGGGTTTCATAATGAAGTCCCCATTGCACCCAGATGTGCCTGCTTTCTCTTCATTGTCCCCAGGGTTTCAAAATGAAGTCCCCATTTTACCCAGGGGTGCCTGCTTTCTATTCATTGGCCCCCGGGGTTTCGCACTGAAGTCCCATTTCACCCGGGGCTGCCTGCTTTCTCTTCATTGGCCACCAGGGTTTCTAATAGAAGTCCCCATTTCCCCCGGGGAGGTCTGCTTTCTCTTCCTTGGTCCCCGGGGTTTCGTACTGAAGTCACCATTTTACCCGGGGGAGCCTGCTTTTTCTTCATTGGCCCCCGGGGTTTCGCCCTGAAGTCCCCATTTCACCCGGGGCTGTCTGCTTTCTCTTCATTTGCCCTCGGGGTTTCTAATAGAAGTCCCCATTTCCCCCGGGGATGTTTGCTTTCTCTTCCTTGGTCCCCGGGGTTTCAAACTGAAGTCCCCATTTTACCCAGGGGAGCCTGCTTTCTGTTCATTGGAACCCGAGGTTTGAAAATTAAGTCGCTTTTTCCCCAGAGGGTGCTTGCTTTCTCTTCATTGGCCCCCAGGATTTCTAACTGAAGTCTCCATTTAACAACGAAATGCCAACTTTCTCTTCATTGGCCCCGGGGTTTCTAATTCAAGTCCCCATTTCAAACAGGGGTGCCGGCTCTCTCTTCATTGGGCCGCATTTCATCCAAGTGTTACTGCTTTCTCTTCATTGGCCCCAGGTTTTCGAACTGAAGTCCCCTTTGCTCCCAGGTGTGCCTGCTTTCTCTTCGTTGGCCCCCGGGGTTTCAAACTGAAGTCCCCATTTCATCCGGGGGTGCCTGCTTTCTCTTCATTGGCCCCTGGGGTTTCGAACTGAAGTCCCTATTTCACATGGGTGTGCCTGCTTTCTCTTCATTGGACCCCATGGTTTCTAATAGAAGTCCCCATTTCTGCTTTGGGCTTCCTGCATTATCTTCGTTGGGCCACAGGGCTTCGATCTGAAGTCCCCATTTCTCCCGCGGTTGCCTGCTTTCTCTTCATTGGCCCCCGGGTTTCGAATTGAAGTCCCCATTGCTCCCAGGGGTGCCTGCTTTCTCTTCATTGGCCCCTGGGATTTCAAACTGAATTCCCCATGTCTTCCTGGGGTGCCAGCTTTCTCTTCACTGGCCTCTGGGTTTTTGAATAGAAGTCCCAATTTCACACGGGGGTGCCGGCTTTCTCTTCATTGGTCCCCGGGGTTTCTAACTGAACTCCACTTTCACCCAGGGGTGCCTGCTTCCTCTTCATTGGGTCCTGGGGTTTCCGAACTCAAGTCCCTATTTTACCTGGGGAGGCCTGCTCTCTCTTTATTGGCCCCTGGGGTTTCGAATTGATATCCCAATTTCACCCCGGGGAGCCTGCTTTCTGTTCTTTGTCCCCGGGGTTTGTAACTTAAGTACCCTTTTCCCCAGAGGGTGACTGGTTTCTCTTCATTGGCCCCCAGGATTTCTACTTGAAGTAGAAATTTAACCCCGGGGTGCGAACTTTCTCTTCATTGGCCCCCGGGGTTTCTAATTCTCGTCCCCATTTCAGAGGGGGTTATCGGATTTCTCTGCATTGGACCCCCGGGTTTCGAACTAAAGTCCCCATTGCACCGAGGTGTGCCTGCTTTCTCTTTATTGGCCCCTGGGGTTTCCATCTGAAGTCCCCATTTTTCCCGGGGCTGCCTGCTTCCTCTTCATTGGCCCCCAGGGTTTCGAATTGAAGTCCCCATTTCACCCGGGGCTACCTGCTTTCTCTTCATTGGCCCTGGGGTTTCGAACTAACGTCCCCATTGTACCCAGGTATGCATGCTTTCTCTTCATTGGAGCCTTGGGTTTGGAACTGAAGTCCCCATATCACCCGGGGGTGCCTGATTTCACTTTATTGGCACCGGGATTTCTAATTGAATTCCCCATCTCACCTGGGGGTGCCAGCTTTCTCTTCACTGACCCCTGGGTTTTGGAATGAAGACCCCATTTCATATGGCGGTGCCAGCATTCTCTTCACTGGCCCCCGGGTTTTCGAATGAGGTCCCCATTTCACACGGGGGTCCCGGCTTTGTCTTTAGTGCGCCCCGGGGTTTCTAACTGAAGTCCCCATTTGACCCAGATGTGCCTGCTTTCTCTGCATTAGCCAGCAGGGTTTGGAACTGAAGGCCCCATTTCACCCGGGGGAGCCTGCTTTCTCTACATTGGCCCCTGGGGTTTCGAATTGATGTCCCCATTTCACCCAGGGGAGCCTGCTTTCTGTTCATTGGCCCCCCGGGTTTGTAACTTCAGTTGCCTTTTCCTTCGAGGGTGCCAGCTCTCTCTTCATTGGGCCCCGGGGTTTGTAACTGAAGTCCCTTTTTCATCTAAGTGTTACTGCTTTCTCTACACTGGCCCCCGGGGTTTTGAATTGATGTCCCTATTTCACCCGGGGGAGCCTGCTTTATGTTCATTGGCCCCTGGGGTTTGTAACTTAAGTTGCCTTTCCCTTCGGGGGTGCTTGCTTTCTCTTCAATGGCCCCCAGGATTTCTAACTGAAGTCCCCATTTAACCCTGGGGTGCATGCTTTCTCTTCATTGGCCACCGGGGTTTCTAATTCAAGTCCCCATTTCACACGGGGGTGCTGGCTCTGTCTTCATTGGGCCCCGGGGTTTGTAACTGAAGTCCCCATTTCATCCAAGTGTTACTGCTTTCTCTTCATTGGCCCCAGGATTTCGAACTGAAGTCCCCATTGCACCCAGGTGTGCCTGCTTTCTCTCCAGTGGCCCCCGGGGTTTCAAACTGAAGTCCCCATTTCATCCGGGGGTACCTGCTTTCTCTTCATTGGCCCCCGAGGTCTTGAACTGAAGTCCCTATTTCACATGGGGGTGCCTGCTTTCTCTTCATTGGCCCCCGGGGTTTCGAACTGAAGTCCCCATCGCACAGAGGTGTGCATGCTTTCTCTTCATTGACCCCCGAGGTTTTGAACTGAATTCCCCTTTTCACCCGGGGGTGCCAGCTTTCTCTTCACTGGCCCCCAGGATTTTGAATTTAAGTCCCCATTTCACATGGGGGTGCCGGCTTTCTCTTCATTGGTCCCTGGGGTTTCTAACTGAAGTCCACTTTTCACCCAGATGTGCCTGCTTTCTCTACATTGGCCCCCGGGGTTTCGAACTAAAGTCCCCATTGCACACAGGTGTGCCTGCTTCATCTTCATTGGCCCCCTGGCATTCAAACTCAAGAACCTCTTGCACACGGGGGTTCCTGCTTTATCTTTATTGGCCCCCTGGAATTCAAACTCAAGAACCTCTTTTACACGGGGGTGCCTGCTTTATCTTTATTGGCCCCCTGGATTTCGAATTGATATCCCGATTACACCCCGGGGAGCTTGCTTTCTCTTCATTGACACCCGGGGTTTCAAACTGAAGTCACCATTTAACCCTAGGGTGCCTGCTTTCTCTTCATTGGCCACCGGGGTTTCTTATTCAAGTCCCCATTGCACACGGGGGTGCCGGCTCTTTCTTCATTGGGCCCCAGGGTTTGAAACTGAAGTCCCCATTTCATCCAAATGTTACTGC
>NW_003852785.1:78635-81419 GCF_000181295.1 Otolemur garnettii
GCACCCAGGTGTGTCTGCTTTCTCTTCATTGTCCCCCGGGTTTCGAACTGAAGTCCCTATTTCACATGGTGGTGCCTGCTTTCTCTTCATTGGCCCCTGAGGTTTCTAATAGAAGTCCCCATTTCCCCTTAGGGTGCCTGCATTCTCTTCATTGGGCCCCAGGTTTTCGACCTGAATTTCCCATTTCTCCCGGGGTTGCCTGCTTTCTCTTCATTGGCCCCCGGGGTTTCGAATGAAGTCCTCATTGCACCCAGGTGTGCATGCTTTCTCTTCATTGGCCCCCTGGGTTTCAAACTGAAGTCCCCATTTTACCCGGTGTTTTCTGCTTTCTCTTCATTGGTCATCGGGGTTTCAAACTGAAGTCCCCTTTTGACACAAATGTGCCTGCTTTCTCTTCATTGGCCCCCAGGGTTTGGAACTGAAGTCCCCATTTCACCCAGGTGTGCCTACTTCCTCTTCATTGGCCCCCTGGGTTTCGAACTATAGTCCCTATTTTACCCGGGGGTGCCTGCTTTCTCTTTATTGGCCCCCGGGGTTTTGAATTGATATCCTGATTTCACCCTGGGGTGCCTGCTTTCTATTCTTTGGACCCCAGGGTTTGTAACTTAAGTCCCCAATTCCCCAGGGTGTGCCAGCTTTCTCCTCATTGGCTATTGGGATTTATAACTGAAGTCTATATTTAACCCCGGGGTGCCAACTTTCTCTTCATTGGCCCCTGGGGTTTCGAACTGAAGTCCCCATTTTGCCCGGGGGTGTCTGCTTCCTCTTAATTGGACACGGGGTTTCAAACTCAAGTCCCCATTTTACCCGAGGGTGCCCGCTTTCTCTTCATTGGCCCTCGGGGTTTAGAACTGAAGTCCCCATTTCACCCGGGGCTGCCTCCTTTCCCTTCATTGGCCCCTGGGGTTTCTAATAGAAGTCCCCATTTCCCCCTGGTGGTGTCTGCTTTCTCTTCCTTGGGCCCCGGGATTTTGAACTGAAATCCCCATTTTACCCGGGGGAGCCTGCTTTCTGTTCATTGGCCCCCGGGGTTTGTAACTTAAGTCACCTTTTCCTTCGGGGGTGCCTGTTTTCTCTTTATTGGCCCCAGGGATTTCTAATTGAAGTCCCCATTTAACCCCGGGGTGCCTGCTTTCTCTTCATTGGCCTCAGGGGTTTCTAATTCAAGTACCCATTTCACACAGCGGTGCGGGCTGTCTCTTCATTGGGCCCCGGGGTTTGAAACTGAAGTCTCCATTTCATCCAAGTGTTACTGCCTTCTCTTCATTGGCCGCAGGGTTTCGAACTGAAGTCCCCATTGCACCCAGGTGTGCCTGCTTTCTCTTCATTGGCCCCCGGGGTTTCGAACTCAAGTCCCCATATCATCCGGGGGTGCCTGCTTTCTCTTCATTGGCCACCGGGGTTTCGAACTGAAGTCCCTATTTCACATGGGGGTGCCTGCTGTCACATCATTGACCCCCGGAGTTTCTAAAAGAAGTCCTGATTTCCCCTTTGGGGTGCCTGCATTCTCTTCATTGGGCTCCAGGGTTTCGATGTGAGGTCCCCTTTTCTCCCAGAGTTGCCTACTTTCTATTTATTGGCCCCCGGGTTTTCGAACTGAAGTCCCCATTGCACTCAGGTGTGCATACTTTTTCTTCATTGACCCCCGAGGTTTTGAACTGAAGTCCCCATTTCACCTGGGGGTGCCAGCTTTCTCTTCACTGACCCCCGGGTTTTTGAAATCAAGTCCCCATTTCATACTGGGGTGCCGGCTTTCTCTTCATTGGTCCCTGGGGTTTCTAACTGAACTCCACATTTCACCCAGATGTGCCTGCTTTCTCTACATTGGCCCCCGGGGTTTCAAACTAAAGTCGCCATTGCACCCAGTTGTGCCTACTTCCTTTTCATTGGCCCCTGGGGTTTCCAACTCAAGTCCCTATTTTACCCGAGGGTGCCTGCTTTCTCTTTATTGGCCCCCGGGGTTTCAAATTGATATCCCGATTTCACCCCGGGGAGTCTGCTTTCTCTTCATTGGCCCCCAGGGTTTGTAACTTAAGTCCCCTTTTCCCCAGAGGGTGCCTCCTTTCTCTTCAATGGCCCAGGGGATTTCTAATTGAAGACTTCATTTAACCCCTGGGTGCCAACTTTCTCTTTACTGTCCCCCAGGTTTTCGAATGAAGTCCCCGTTTCACACGGGGGTGCCGGCTTTCTCTTCTTTGTTCCCCGGGGTTTCTAACTGAAGTCCCCATTTGACCCAGATGTGCCTCCATTCTCCAAAGTGGCCCCCGAGGTTTTGAACTAAATTCCCCATTGCACCCAGGTATGCCTGCTTCCTCTTCATTGGCCCCCGGGGTTTTGAGCTCAAGTTCCTATTTTACCCTGGTGTCCCTGCTTTCTCTTTACTGGCCCCCGGGGTTTTGAATTGATATCCCGATTTCACCCGGGGTGCCTGCTTTCTGGTCATTGGACCCTGGAGTTTGTAACTTAAGTACCCTATTCCCCAGGGGGTGCCTGCTTTCTCCTCATTGGCCCACAGGATTTATAATTGAAGTCTCCATTTAACCCCGGGGTGCCAACTTTCTCTTCATTGGCCCCTGGGGTTTCTAATTCAAGTCCCCATTTCACACGGGGGTGCAGACTTTCTCTTCATTGGGCCCCGGGGTTTGAAACTGAAGTCCCCATTTCATCCAAGTGTTACTGCCTTCTCTTAATTGGCCGCAGGGTTTCGAACTGAAGTCCCCATTGCACCCAGGTGTGCCTGCTTTCTCTTCATTGGCCCCCGGGGTTTCGAACTCAAGTCCCCAT
>NW_003852785.1:81439-93408 GCF_000181295.1 Otolemur garnettii
ATTGCACCCAGGTGTGCCTGCTTTCTCTTCATTGGCCCCCGGGGTTTCGAACTCAAGTCCCCATATCATCCGGGGGTGCCTGCTTTCTCTTCATTCGCCCTCGTGGTTTTGAACTGAAGTCCCCATTTCACCCAGGGCTGCCTGCTTTCTCTTCATTGGCTCCCAGGATTTCTAATAGAAGTCCCCATTTCCCCCTGGGGGTGTCTTCTTTCTCTTCCTTGGGCCCTGGGGATTTGAACTGAAGTCCCCATTTTACCCGGGGGTGCCTGCTTTCTCTTTATTGGCCCCCGGAGTTTTGAACTGAAGTTCCCATTTCACCCAGGGCTGCCTGCTTTCTCTTCATTGGCTCCCGGGATTTCTAATAGAAGTCCCCATTTCCCCTGGGGGTGTCTTCTTTCTCTTCCTTGAGCCCCGGGGATTTGAACTGAAGTCCCCATTTTACCCGGGGGAGCCTGCTTTCTGTTCATTGGCCCCCGGGGTTTGTAACTTAAGTCCCCTATTCCCCGGAGGGTGCCTGCTTTCTCTTCATTTGCCCGAGGGATTTCGGATTCAAGTCCCCATTTCACATGGGGGTGTCAGATTTCTCTTCATTGGACCCCCAGGTTTCGAACTAAAGTCCCCATTGCACCCAGGTGTGCCTGCTTTCTCTTCATTGGCCCCCTGGGTTTCAAACTGAAGTCCCCATTTTTCCTGGTGTTTCCTGCTTTCTCTTCATTGCCCATCGGGGTTTCGAACTGAAGTCCCCATTTCACCCGGGGCTGCCTGCTTTCTCTTCATTGGCCACCGGGTTTCGAACTAACGTCCCCATTGCACCCAGGTATGCATGCTTTCTCTTCATTGGACCCTGGGGTTTCGAACTGAAGTCCCCATTTCACCCGGGGGTGCCTGCTTTCTCTTTATGGGACCCTGGGTTTCTAATTGCATACCCATTTCACCTGGGTGTGCCAGCTTTCTCTTCACTGGCCCCTGGGTTTTCGAATGAATTCCCCATTTCACACGGAGGTGCCAGCTTTCTCTTCCCTGGCACGCGGGTTTTCGAATGACGTCCCCATTTCACACGGGCTTGCCGGCTTTGTCTTTATTGGGACCCTAGGTTTCTAACTGAAGTCCCCTTTTGATCCAGATGTGCCTGCTTTCTCTTCATTGACCCAAGAGTTTGGAACTGAAGTCCCCATTTCATCCGGGGGTGCCTGCTTTCTCTACATTGGCCCCCGAGGTTTCGAATTGATGTCCCCATTTCACCCGGGGGAGCCTGCTTTCTGTTCATTGGCCCCCGCGGTTTGTAACTTAAGTCGCCTTTTCCTTCGGGGGTGCCTGCTTTCTCTTTATTGGCCCCAGGGATTTCTAATTGAAGTCCCCATTTAACCCCGGGGAGCCTGCTTTCTCTTCATTGGCCACAGGGGTTTCTGATTCAAGTCCCCTTTTCACACGGGGGTGCCGGCTCTCTCTTCATTGGGCCCCAGGGTTTGTAACTGAAGTCCCCATTTCATCCAAGTGTTACTGCTTTCTCTTCATTGGCCCCCGGGGTTTCTAATTGAAGTCTCCATTTAACCCAGGGTTTCCAACTTTCTCTTCATTGGCCCGAGGGGTTTCTAATTCAAGTCCCCATTTCACACGGGGGTGCTGGCTTTCTCTTTATTGGGGCCAGGGGTTTGTAACTGAAGTCTTCATTTCATCCAAGTGTTACTGCTTTCTCATCATTGGCCCCAGGATTTCAAAGTGATGTCCCCATTGCACCGAGATGTGCTTGCTTTCTCTTCCTTGGGCCCCGGGGTTTCAAACTGAAGTCCGCATTTTCCCCGGGGGAGCCTGCTTTCTCTTCATTGTCCCCGGGGTTTCGAATTGAAGTCGCCATTTCACCCGGGGCTGCCTGCTTTCTCTTCATTGGCCCCTGGTGTTTCTAATAGAAGTCCCCATTGCCCCCTGGGGGTGTCTGCTTTCTCTTCCTTGGGCCCCGGGTTTTCGAACTGAAGTCCCCATATTACCCGGGAGAGCCTGCTTTCTGTTCATTGGACCCTGGGGTTTGAAACTTAAGTCCCCTTTTCCCCAGAGGGTGCCGGCTGTCTCTTCATTGGCCCCTGGGATTTCTAATTGAAGTCTCCATTTAACCCCGGAGTGCCAACTTTCTATTCATTGGCCTCCTGGGGTTTCTAATTAAAGTCCACATTTCACACGGGGGTGTCGGATTTCTCTTCATTGGACCCCCGGGTTTCGAACTAAAATCCCCATTGCACCCAGGTGTGCCTGCTTTCTCTTCATTGGCCCCCGGGGTTTCTAATTCAAGTCCCCATTTCACACGGGGGTGCCGGCTTTCCTTTCATTGGGCAGCCAGGTTTTGAACTAAAGTTGCCATTGCACCAAGGTGTGCCTGCTTTCTCTTCCTTGGCCCCCGGGGTTTCAAACTGAAGTCCCCATTTCACCCAGGGCTGCCTGCTTTCTCTTCATTGGCCCCGGGGGAACTTACATCCCCATTGCACCCAGGTATGCATGCTTTCTCTTCATTGGACCCTGGGGTTTGGAACTGAAGTCCCCATTTCACCTGGGGGTGACTGCTTTCTCTTTATTTGCCCCGGGGTTTCTAATTGAATTCCCCATTTCACCTGGGGGTGCCAGGTTTCTCTTCACTGGCACCTGGGTTTTCGAATGAAGTCCCCATTTCACACGGGGGTGCCGGCTTTGTCTTTATTGGGCCCCGGGATTACTAAGTGAAGTCCCCTTTTGACCCAGATGTGCCTGCTTTCTCTTCATTGGCCCCCAGGATTTGGAACTGAAGTCCCCATTTCAAACAGCGGTGCCTGCTTTCTCTACATTGGCCCCCGGTGTTTCGAATTGAATTCCCCATTTCACCTGAGGGTGCCAGCTTTCTCTTCACTGGCCCCCAGGTTTTCGAATGAAGTCCCCATTTCACACGGGGGTGCCAGCTTTTTCTTTATTGGGCCCCGGTGTTTCTAACTAAAGTCCCCTTTTGACACAGATGTGCCTGCTTTCTCTTCATTGGCCCCCAGGGTTTGGAACTGAAGTCCCCATTTCACCCGGGGGTGCCTACTTTCTCTACATTGGCCCCTGGGGTTTCGAAATAAAGTCCCCATTGTACCCAGGTATGCATGCTTTCTCTTCATTGGACCCTGGGGTTTCGAACTGAAGCCCCATTTCACCTGGGGGTGCCTGCTTTCTCTTTATTGCTCCCGGGGTTTCTAATTGAACCTCTTATTTGACCTGGGGGTGCCAGCTTTCTCTTCACTGGCCCCCGGGTTTTCGAATGAAGTCCCCATTTCACACAGGGGTGCCAACTTTCTCTTCACTGGCCCCCGTGTTTTCGAATGAAGTCCCCATTTCACACGGAGGTGCTGGCTTTCTCTTCATTGGTCCCCGGGTTTTCTAACTGAAGTCCACATTTCACCCAGATATACCTGCTTTCTCTATATTGGCCCTTGGGGTTTCAAACTAAAGTCCCCATTGCACCCAGGTGTGCCTGCTTCCTCTTCATTGGCCCCCTGGGTTTCGAACTCAAGTCCGTATTTTACCCATGGGTGCCTGCTTTCTCTTTATTGGCCCCCGGGGTTTCGAATTGATATCCTGATTTCACATCGGGGTGCCTGCTTTCTATTCTTTGGACCCCGGGGTTTGTAACTTAAGTCCCCAGTTCCCCAGGGTGTGCCAGCTTTCTCCTCATTGGCCACTGGGATTTATAATTGAAGTCTCTATTTAACCCCGCGGTGCCAACTTTTTCTTCATTGGCCCCCGAGGTTTCTAATTCAAGTCCCCATTTCACACGTGGGTGCCGGCTTTCTCTTCATTGGGCCCAGGGGGTTTGTAACTGAAGTCCCCATTTCATCCAAGTGTTATTGCTTTCTCATCATTGGCCCCAGGGTTTCAAAATGAAGTCTGCATTGCACCCAGATGTGCCGACTTTCTCTTCATTGGACCCCGGGGTTTCAAACTGAAGTCCGCATTTTACCCGGGGGAGCCTGCTTTCTCTTCATTGCCCCCCGGGATTTCTAATTGAAGTCTCCATTTAACACCGGGGTGCCAACTTTCTCTTCATTGGCCCCAGGGGTTTCTAATTCAAGTCCCCATTTCACACGGGGGTACCAGCTCTCTCTTCATTGGACACCCGGGTTTTGAACTGAAGTCCCCATTTCACCTGTGGCTGCCTACTTTCTCTTCATTGGCCCTGGGGTTTCGAACTAACGTCCACATTGCACCCATGTATCCATGCTTTCTCTTCATTGGCCCCTGGGTTTCTAACTGAAGTCCCCTTTTTACCCGGGTGTGCCTACTTCCTCTTCATTGGCCCCGGGGTTTCTAATTGAATTCCCCATTTCACCTGGGGGTGCCAGCTTTCTCTTCACTGGCCCCCGGGTTTTCGAATTAAGTCCACATTTCACACGGGGGTGCCAGCTTTCTCTTTATTTGGCCCTGGGGTTTCTAACTGAAGTCCCCATTTGACCCAGATGTGCCTGCTTTCTCTTCATTGGCCCCCAGGGTTTGGAACTGAAATCCCCATTTCACCCGGGGGTGCCTACTTTCTCTACATTGCCCCCTGGGGTTTCGAATTGATGTCCCCATTTCACCCGGGGGAGCCTGTTTTCTGTTTTTTGGCCCCCGGGGTTTGTAACTTCAGTCGCCTTTTCCTCCGGGGGTACCTGCTTTCTCTTCACTGGGCCCCGGGATTTCTAATTGAAGTCCCCATTTAACCCCGGGGTACCTGCTTTCTCTTCATTGGCCCCCGGGGTTTCTAATCACGTCCCCATTTCACGCGGGGTTGACGGCTCTCTCTTCATTGGGCCCCAAGGTTTGTATCTGAAGTCCCCATTTCATCCACGTGTTACTGCTTTCTCTTCATTGGCCCTAGTGTTTCGAACTAAGTCCCCATAACACACAACTGTGCCTACTTTCTCTTCATTGGCCACCGGGGTTTCAAACTGAACTCCCCATTATATCGGGAGGTGTCTGCTTTCTCTTCATTGGCCCCCAGGGTTTGAAACTGAAGTCCCCATTTCACTCAGGGTTGCCTGCTTTCTCTACAATGGTTCCCGGGGTTTTCAACTGATGTCCCAATTTCACCCAGGGGAGCCTACTTTCACTTCATTGGCCCCCAGGGTTTGAAACTGAAGTCACCATTTCACTCGGGGATGCCTGCTTTCTCTTCATTGGCTCACGGGGTTTCTAATAGAAGTCCCCATTTCCCCTTTGGGATGCCTGCATTCTCTTCATTGGGCCCCAGGTTTTCAATCTGAAGTCCCCATTTCACCCGGGGGTGCCAGCTTTCTCTTCACTGGCCCCCGGCTATTTGAATTGAAGTCCCCATTTCACACGGGGGTGCCGGCTTGCTCTTCATTGGTCCCCAGGGTTTCTAAATGAAGTCCAAATTTCACCCAGTTGTGCCTGCTTTCTCTACATTGGAGCCCGGGGTTCAAACTAAAGTCCCCATTGCACCCAGGTGTGCCTGCTTCCTCTTCATTGGCTCCCGGGGTTTAGAACTCAAGTCCCTATTTTACCCGGGGGTGCCTGCTTTCTCTTTATTGGCACCTGAGGTTTCGAATTGAAATCCGGATTTCACCCCGGGGTGCCTGCTTTCTGTTCATTGGCCCCCGGGGTTTGTAACTTCAGTCCCCTATTCCCCAGGTGGTTACTGGTCTCTCCTCATTGGCCCCCAGGATTTCTAATTGAAGTCTCCATTTAACCCCAGGGTTCCAACTTTCTCTTCATTGGCCCCTGGGGTTTCTAATTCAAGTCCCCATTTGACACGGGGGTGCCAGCGTTCTCTTCATTGGGCCCCGAGGGTTTGTAACGGAAGTCCCCATTTCATCGAAGTGTTACGGCTTTCTCATCATTCCCCCCAGGGTTTCAAAATGAAGTCCCCATTGCACCCAGATGTGCCTGCTTTCTCTTCCTTGGGCTCCGGGTTTTTGAACTGAAGTCCCCATTTTACCCTGGGGAGCCTGCTTTCTGTTCTTTGGCCCCCGGGTTTTTGAAATGAAGTCCCCATTTCATACGGGGGTGCCGGCTTTCTCTTCATTGGTCCCTGGGGTTTCTAACTGAAGTCCACATTTCACACAGATGTGCCTGCTTCCTCTTCATTGGCCCCTGGGGTTTCCAACTCAAGTCCCTATTTTACCCGGGGTTGCCTGCTTTCTCCTTATTGGCCCCCGGGGTTTCTAATTGATATCCCGATTTCACCCCGGGGAGTCTGCTTTCTCTTCATTGGCCCCCGGGGTTTGTAACTTAAGTCCCCTTTTACCCAGAGGGTGCCTCCTTTCTCTTCATTGGCCCACGGGATTTCTAATTTAAGACTTCATTTAACCCCTGGGTGCCAACTTTCTCTTTACTGTCCCCGGGTTTTCGAATGAAGTCCCCATTTCACACGGGGGTGCCGGCTTTCTCTTCTTTTTTCCCCGGGGTTACTAACTGATGTCCCCATTTGACCCAGATGTGCCTCCATTCTCCACATTGGCCCTCGGGGTTTTGAACTAAATTCCCCATTGTACCCAGGTATGCCTGCTTCCTCTTCATTGGCCCCCGGGGTTTCGAACTCAAGTCCCCATTGCACCCAGGTGTGCCTGTTTTCTCTTTAATGGCACCTGGGGTTTCGAGTTGATATCCCAATTTCACTCCGGGGTGCCTGCTTAATGTTCATTGGCCCCTTGAGTTTGTAACTTAGGTCCCCTATTTCCCCGGGGGTGCCTGCTTTCTCTTCATTAGCCCCCGGGATTTCTAATTGAAGTCTGCATTTAACACCAGGGTGCCAACTTTCTCTTCATTGGCCCTCGGGGTTTCTAATTCAAGTCCACATTTGACACGTGGGTGCCGGCTTTCTCTTAATTGGGCCCCGGGCTTATGTAACTGAAGTCCCCAGTGCATACAAGTGTTACTGCTTTCTCATCATTGGCCCCAGGGTTTCAAAATGAAGTCCCCATTGCACCCCGGGGTTGCCTACTTCCTCTTCATTGGCCCCCAGGGTTTCGAACTGAAGTCCCCATTTCACCGGGGGCTGCCTTCTAACTCTTCATTGGCCCCGGGGTTTCTAAATGAATTCCCCATTTCACCTGGGGTGCCAGCTTTCTCTTCACTGGCCCCCGGGATTTCTAATTGAAGTCTCCACTTAACACCGGGGTGCCAATTTTCTCTTCATTGGCCCCCGGGGTTTCTAATTGAAGTCCCCACATCACAGAGGGGTGTCGGATTTCTCTGTTTTGGACCCCCGGTTTTCGAACTAAAGTCCCCATTGCACGCAGGTGTGCCTGCTTTCTCTTTATTGGCCCCCTGGGTTTCGAACTGAAGTCCTCATTTTACCCTGGAGTGCCTGCTTTCTCTTCAATGGCCCCCGGGGTTTCTAATTCAAGTCCCCATTTCACACGAGACTGTCGGATTTCTCTTCATTGGACCCCCGAGTTTCGAACTAAAGTCCCCATTGCATCCGGGTGTGCCTGCTTTCGCTTCACTGGACCCCGGGGTTTTGACCTGAAGTCCCCATTTCACCCGGGGTTGCCTGCTTTCTCTTTATTGACCCCGGGGTTTCTAATTGAATTCCCCATTTCACCTGGAGGTGCAAGATTTCTCTTCAAGGGCCCTCGCGTTTTCGAATGAAGTCCCCATTTCACACGGGGGTGCCGGCTTTCTCTTTATTGGGCCCCGGAGTTTCTAACTGAAGACCCCACTTTACCCAGATATGCCTGCTTTCTCTTCATTGGCCCTCAGGGTTTGGACCTGAAGTCCCCGTTTCACCTGGGGGTGCCTGCCTTCTCTACCTTGGTCCCCGGGGTTACAAATTGATGTCCCCATTTCACCTGGGGGAGCCTGCTTTCTCTTCATTGGCCCTCAGGGTTTGTAACTTAAGTCGCCTTTTCCTCCGGGGGTGCCTGCTTTCTCTTCACTGGCCCCCGCGATTTCTAACTGAACTCCCCTTTTAACCCGGGGGTGCCTGCTTTCTCTTCATTGGCCCCCGGGATTTCTAACTGAACTCCCCATTTAACCCCGGGGTGGCTGCTTCTCTTCACTGGCCACCAGTGTTTCTAATTCAAGTCCCCATTTCACACGGGGGTATGGGCTCTCTCTTCATTGGGCCCTGGGGTTTGTAACTGAATTCCCCATTTCATCCAAGTGTTACTGCTTTCTCTTCATTGGCCCCAGGGTTTCGAACTGAAGTCCCCATTGCACCAGGTGTGCCTGTTTTCTCTCCAGTGGCCCCCAGGGTTTCAAACTGAAGTCCCCATTTCATCCGGGAGTACCTGCTTTCTCTTCATTGGCCCCCAGGGTTTTGAAATTAAGTTCCTATTTTACCCTGGGATCCCTGCTTTCTCTTTATTGGCCCCCCGGGGTTTTGAATTGATATCCCGATTTCACCCAGGGGTGCCTGCTTTCTATTCATTGGACCCCGGCGTTTGTAACTTAAGTCCCCTATTCCCCAGGTGGTGCCTGCTTTCTCCTCATTGGCCCCCGGGATTTCTAATTGAAGTCTCTATTTAACCCCGGGGTGCCTGCTTGCTCTTCATTGGCCCCCGGGATTTCTAACTGAAGTCCCCATTTAACCCGGGGTGCCTGCTTTCTCTTCATTGGTCACCTTGGTTTCTAATTCAAGTCCCCATTTCACATGGGGGTGCCGGTTCTCTCTTCATTGGGCCCCAGGGTTTGTAACTGAAGTCCCCATTTAATCCAAGTGTTACTGCCTTCTCTTCATTGGCCCCAGGGTTTCGAACTCAAGTCCCCATTGCACCCAGGTGTGCATGCTTTCTCTACATTGGCTGCGGGGGTTTCGAACTAAAGTCCCCATTGCACCCAGGTGTGCCTGGTTCCTCTTCATTGATCCCCGGGGTTTCGAATTCAAGTCCCTATTTTACCCCGGGGTGCCTGCTTTCTCTTTATTGGCCCCCGGGGTTTCGAATTGATATCCCTATTTCATTCTGGGGAGCCTGCTTTCTGTTCATTGCCCCCCCGGCTTTGTAATTCAAGTCCCCTTTTCCCCAGAGGGTGCCTGCTTTCTGTTCATTGGCCCCCGGGGTTTCGAATTAAAGTCCCCATTGCACCCAGTTGTGCCTGCTTTCTCTTCATTGGCCCTGGGGTTTGGAACTGAAGTCCCCATTTCATCCGAGGCTGCCTGCGTTCTCTTCATTGGCTCCGGGGTTTCAAACTAACGTCCCCATTGCACCCAGGTATGCATGCTTTCTCTTCATTGGACCCTGGGGTTTTGAACTGAAGTCCCCATTTCGCCTGGGGGTGCCTCCTTTATCTTCATTGGACCCCGGGGTTTCCAATTGATGTCCCCATTTCACCCGGGGGAGCCTGCTTCTGTTCATTGGCCCCTGGGGTTTGTAACTTAAGTCACCTTTTCCTCTTGGGCTGCCTGATTTCTCTTCATTGGCCCCCGGGATTTCTAACTGAAGTTCCCATTTAACCCCGGGGTGCCTATTTCACTTCACTGGCCACCGGGGTTCTAATTTAAGTCCCCATTTCACACGCAGGTGCCGGCTTTCTCTTTATTGGGCCCCGGGGTTTCTAACTGAAGTCCCCATTTGACCCAAATGTGCGTGTTTTCTCTTCATTGGCCCCCAGGGTTTGGAACTGAAGTCCCCATTTCACACGGGGGTGCCTGCTTGCTCTACATTCGCCCCCGGGGTTTCGAATTGCTATCCGAATTTCACCCCAGCAAGCCTGCTTTCTGTTAATTGGCCCCCGGGGTTTGTAACTTAAGTCCCCTTTTCCCCAGAGGGTGCCTGCTTTCTCTTCATTGGCCCCTGGGGTTTCTAGTTCAAGTCTCGTTTTCTCATGGGCTTGCCAGCTTTCTCTTCATTGGGTTCCGGGGGTTTGTAACTGAAGTCCCCAGTTCATCCAAGTGTTACTGCTTTCTCATCATTGGCCCCAGGGTTTCAAAATGAAGTCCCCATTGCACCCAGATGTGCCTGCTTTCTCTTCATTGGCCCCCAGGGTTTCGAACTGAAGTCCCCATTTCACCCAGGGCTTCCTGCTTTCTCTTCATTGGCCCCGGGGTTTCGAACTGAAGTCCCCATTTCACCCGGGGGTGCCTGCATTATCTTTATTGGCCCTGGGATTTCTAATTGAATTCCCCATTTCACACTGGGGTGCCATCTTTTTCTTCACTGGCCCCCGGGTTTTCGAATGACGTCCCCATTTCACACGGGGGTGCCGGCTTTAACTTTATTGGACCCCGGGGATTCGAACAAAAGTCCCCATTGCACCCAGGTATGCATGCTTTCTCTACATTGGCCCCGGTTTTTTGAATTGATATCCCGATTTCACCCCGGTGAGCCTGCTTTCTGTTAATTGGCCCCCGGGGTTTGTAACTTAAGTCCCTTTTCCCCAGAGGGTGCCTGCTTTCTCTTCATTGGCCCCCGGGATTTCTAATTGAAGTCTCCATTTAACCCCGGGGTGCCAACGTTCTCTTCATTGGCCTCCGGGGTTTCTAATTCAAGTCTCCATTTCACATGGGGTTGCTGGCTCTCTCTTCATTGGGCCCCGGGGGTTTGTAACTGAAGTCCCCAGTTCATCCAAGTGTTACTGCTTTCTCATCATTGGCCCGAGGGTTTCAAAATGAAGTCCCCATTGCACCCAGATGTGCCTGCTTTCTCTTCATTGGCCCCAAGGGTTTCGAACTGAAGTCCCCATTTCACCCGGGGCTGCCTGCTTTCTCTTCATTGGCCCCCGGGGTTTACAATAGAAGTCCCCATTTCCCCCTAGGGATGTCTGCTTTCTCTTCCTTGGGCCCCGGGGTTTCGAACTGAAGTCCCCATTTCACCCGATGGAGCCTGCTTTCTGTTCATTTGACACTGGGGTTTGTAACTTAATTCCCCTTTTCCCCAGAGGGTGCCTGCTTTCTCTTCACTGGCTCCCAGGATTTCTAATTGAAGTATCCATTTAACCCCGGGATGCCAACTTTCTCATCATTGGCCCCCGGGGTTTTCGAATTGAAGTCCCTATTTCACATGGGGGTGCCTGCTTTCTCTTTATTGGCACCCGGGGTTTCGAATTGATATCCCGATTTCACCCCGGGGAGCCTGTTTTCTCTTCATTGGCCCCCGGTGTTTGTAACTTAAGTCCTCTTTTCCCCAGAGGGTGCCTGTTTTCTCTTCATTGGCCCCCGGGATTTCTAATTGAAGTCCCCTTTTAACCCCGGGGTACCTGCTTTCTCTTTGTTGGCCACCGGGGTTTCTAATCACGTCCCCATTTCACGCGGGGTTGATGACTCTCTCTTCATTGGGCCCCAAGGTTTGTATCTGAAGTCCCCGTTGCACCCAGGTGTCCCAGCTTTCTCTTCATTGGCCCCCGGGGTTTCAAACTGAAGTCCCCATTTCATCCAAGTGTTTTTTGCTTTCTTTTCATTGGCCCCACGGTTTCGAAATGAAGTCCCCATTTCATCCAAGTGTTACTGCTTTCTTTTCATTGGCCCAGGGTTTTGAACTGAAGTCCCCATTGCACCCAGGTGTGCCATCTTTCTCTTCATTGGCCCCCGGGGTTTCAAACTGAAGTCCCCATTTAATCCAAGTGTTACTGCTGTCTTTTCATTGGCCCCAGGGTTTCGAAATGAAGTCCCCATTTCATCCGGGGGTACCTGCTTTCTCTTCATTGGCCCCCGGGTTTTGGAACTGAAGTCCCTATTTCACATTTCAGTGCCTGCTTTCTCTCATTGGCCCCCAGGGTTTCTAATAGAAGTCCCCATTTCCCCTTTGGGGTGCCTTCATTCTCTTCATTGGGCCCAAAGGTTTCGATCTGAAGTGTCCATTTCTCCCGGGGTTGCCTGCTTTCTCTTCATTGGCCACCGGGGTTTCGAACTGAAGTCTCCATTGCACCCAGGTGCGCATGCTTTCTCTTCACTGGCCCCCGGGTTTTTGAATTGAAGTCCCCATTTCACCTGGGGGTGCCAGCTTTCTCTTCACTGGCCCCCAGGTTTTTGAATTGAAGTCCCCATTTCACACGGGGGTGCCGGCTTTCTCTTCATTGGTCCCCGGGGTTTC
>NW_003852785.1:93528-98185 GCF_000181295.1 Otolemur garnettii
CCAGCTTTCTCTTCACTGGCCCCCGGGTTTTCGAATGAAGTCCCCATTTCACACGGGGGTGCCCGCTTTCTCTTTATTGTGCCCCGGGGTTTCGAACTAAAGTCCCCATTTGACCCAGATGTGCCTACTTTCTCTTCATTGGACCCCAGGGTTTGGAACTGAAGTCCCCATTTCACTCGGGGGTGCCTGCTTTCTCTACATTGGCCCCCAGGGTTTCATATTGATGTCCACATTTCATCCGGTGGAGCCTGTTTTCTGTCCAGTGGCCCCCAGGGTTTGTAACTCAATTCACCTTTTCTCCCGGGGTGCCTGCTTTCTCTGCACTGGGCCCCGGGATTTCTGATTCAAGTCCCCATTTAACCTTGGGGTGCATTCTTTCTCTTCATTGGCTACCGTGTTTTCTAATTCAAGTCCCCATTTCACCTGGGGGTGCCAGCTTTCTCTTCATTGGCCCCCGGGTTTTTGAATTGAAGTCCCCATTTCATCCGGGTGTGCCTGCTTTCTCTTCATTGGCCCCCGGGGTTTCGAAATGAAGTCCCTATTTCACATTTGGGTGCCTGCTTTCTCTTCATTGGCTCCCGGGGTTTCTAATAGAAGTCCCCATTTCCCCTTTGGGGTGCCTGCATTCTCTTCATTGGGCCCCAGGGTTTCGATCTGAAGTCCCCATTTCTCCCGGGGTTGCCTGCTTTCTCTTCATTGGCCCCCCGGGGTTTCGAACTGAAGTCCTCAGTGCACCTAGCTGTGCATGCTTTCTCTTCATTGACCCCCGAGGTTTTGAACTGAAGTCCCCATGTCTTCCGGGGGTGCCAGCTTTCTCTTCACTGGCCCCCGGGGTTTTGAATTGAAGTCCCCATTTCACACGGGGGTGCCGGCTTCCTCTTCATTGGTCCCCGGCGTTTCTAACTGAAGTCAAGATTTCACCCAGATGTGCCTGCTTTCTCTACATTTTCCCCCGAGATTTCGAACTAAATTCCCCATTGCACCCAGGTGTGCCTGCTTCCTCTTCATTTTCACCCGAGGTTTCGAACTCACGTCCCTATTTTACAAAGGGGTGCCTGCTTTCTCTTTATTGGCACCTGGGGTTTCTAATTGATATCCCAATTTCACCCCGGGGTGCCTGCTTTCTGTTCATTGGCCCCTGGGTTTGTAACTTAAGTCCCCTATTTCCCCGGGGGTGCCTGCTTTTTCTTCATTTGACCCCGGGATTTCTAATTGAAGTCTGCATTTAACACCGGGGTGCCAACTTTCTCTTCGTTGGCCCCCGGGGTTTCTAATTCAAGTCTCCATTTGACACGTGGGTGCCGGCTTTCTCTTAATTGGGCCCCAGGCTCATGTAACTGAAGTCCCCAGTGCATCCAAGTGTTACTGCTTTCTCATCATTGGCCCCAGGGTTTCAAAATGAAGTCCCCATTGCACCCAAATGTGCCTGCTTTCTCTTCATTGGCCCCTGGGGTTTCGAACTGAAGTCCCCATTTTACCCAGGGTTGCCTGCTTCCTCTTCATTGGCCCCCGGGGTTTCGAACTGAAGTCCCCATTTCACCAGGGGCTGCCTTCTTACTCTTCATTGCCCCAGGGTTTCTAAATGAATTCCCCATTTCACCTGGGGTGCCAGCTTTCTCTTCACTGGCCCCCGGGATTTCTAATTGAAGTCTCCACTTAACACCGGGGTGCCAACTTTCTCTTCATTGGCCCCCAGGGTTTCTAATTGAAGTCCCCATTTCACAGAGGGGTGTCGGATTTCTCTGCTTTGGACCCCCGGTTTTTGAACTAAAGTCCCCATTGCACGCAGGTGTGCCTGCTTTCTCTTTATTGGCCCTCTGGGTTTCGAACTGAAGTCCTCATTTTACCCTGGAGTGCCTGCTTTCTCTTCATTGGCCCCCGGGGTTTTGAAATGAAGTCCCCATTTCACCCTGGGGTGCCTGCTTTCTCTTCATTGGTCCCCGGGGTTTCTAATAGAAGTCCCCATTTCCTTCTGGGGGTGTCTGCTTTCTCTTCCTTGTGCTCCGGGGTTTCGAACTGAAGTCCTCATTTTTCCCGGGGGAGCTTGCTTTCAGTTCATTGGCCCCCGGGGTTTGTAACTTAAGTCCCCTTTTCCCCAGAGGGTGCCTGCTTTCTCTTCATTGGTCCCCAGTATTTCTAATTGAAGTCTCCATTCAACCCTGGGGTGAAAACTTTCTCTTCATTGGCCCCCGGGGTTTCTAATTCAAGTCCCCATTTCACACGGGGGTGTCGGATTTCTTTTCACTGGACCCCCGAGTTTCGAAATAAAGTCCCCATTGCATCCAGGTGTGCCTGCTTTCGCTTCATTGGCCCCCGGCGTTTCGAACTGAAGTCCCCATTTCACCCAGGGTTTCCTGCTTTCTCTTTATTGGCACCGGGGTTTCTAATTGAATTCCCCATTTCACCTGGGGGTGCCAGCTTTCTCTTCAAGGGCCCCCGGGTTTTTGAATGAAGTCCCCATTTCACACGAGGGTGGCGGCTTTCTCTTTATTGGGCCCTGGAGTTTCTAACTGAAGTCCCCATTTTACCCAGATATGCCTGCTTTCTCTTCACTGGCCCTCAGTGTTTGGACCTGAAGTCCCCGTTTCACCTGGGGGTGCCTGCCTTCTCTACCTTGGCCCCCGGGGTTACGAATTGATGTCCCCATTTCACCTGGGGGAGCCTGCTTTCTCTTCATTGGCCCTCGGGGTTTGTAACTTAAGTCGCCTTTTCCTCCGGGGGTGCCTTCTTTCTCTTCCCTGGCCCCCGCAATTTCTAACTGAAGTCCCCATTTAACCCCGGGTTGCCTGCTTTCTGTTCATTTTCCCCTGGGATTTCTAACTGAAGTCCCCATTTAACCCCGGGGTGCCTGCTTTCTCTTCATTGGCCACCGGTGTTTCTAATTCAAGTCCCCATTTCACATGGGGGTACTGGCTCTCTCTTCATTGGGCCCCGGGGTTTGTAACTGAAGTCCCCATTTCATCCAAGTGTTACTGCTTTCTCTTCATTGGCCCCAGGGTTTCAAACTGAAGTCCCCATTGCACCTAGGTGTGCCTGCTTTCTCTTCATTGGCCCCCGGGGTTTCGAACTGAAGTCCTCATTTCATCCGGGGGTGCCTGCTTTCTCTACATTGGCCTCCAGAGTTTCGAATTGATGTCCCCTTTTCACCCGTGGGAGCCTGCTTTTTGTTCATTGGCCCCCTGGGTTTGTAACTTAAGTCACCTTTTCCTCCGGAGGTGCCTGCTTTCTCTTCATTGGACCCTGGGATTTCTAACTGAAGTCCACATTTCACCCATATGTGCCTGATTTCTCTACATTGGCCCCTGGGGTTTTCACCTCAAGTCCCTATTTTACCCGGGGGTGCCTGCTTTCTCTTTATTGGCCCCCGGGGTTTTGAATTGATATCCCGATTTCACCCGGGGGAGCCTGCTTTCTGTTCATTGGCCCCCAGGGTTTGTAACTTAAGTCCCCTTTTCCCCAGAGGGTGCCTGCTTTCTCTTTATTGGCCCCCAGGATTTCTAATTGAAGTCTCCATTTAACGCCGGGGTGCCAACTTTCTCTTCACTAGCCCCTGGGGTTTCTAATTCAAGTCTCCATTTCACACTAGGCTGCCGGCTTTCCCTTCATTGGGCCGCCAGATTTCGAACTAACGTCCCAATTGCACCCAAGAGTGCCTGCTTTCCATTCATTGGCCCCCGAGAATTTCGAATGAAGTCCGAAGTTCACACTGGGGTGCCCACTATCTTTTTATTCGGCCCGGGGTTTCTAACTGAAGTCCCTATTTAACCCAGATGTGCCTGCTTTCTCTATATTGGCCCCCGGGGTTTCGAACTAAAGTCCCCATTGCACCCAGGTGTGCCTGCTTCCTCTTCATTGTCTCCCAGGATTTTGAACTCAAGTCCCTAATTTACCCGGAGGTACCTGCCCTGTCTTTATTGGCCCCAGGGGTTTCGAATTGATATCCCGATTTCACCTGGGGGAGCCTGAAATCTGTTCATTGGACCCCCGTGTTTGTAACTTAAGTCCCCTATTTCCCAGGGGGTGCCTGCTTTGTCTTCATTGGCCCCCAGGATTTCTAATTGAAGTTTCCTTTTAACCCTTGGGGTGCCAACTTTCACTTCATTGGCCCCCGGGGTTTCTAATTCAAGTACCCATTTCACACGGGGTTGCCGGCTTTCCCTTCATTGGGCCGCCGGGTTTTGAACTAAAGTCCCCATTTCACCCAGGAGTGCCTGCTTTCTCTTCATTGCCCCACGGGGTTTCCAACTGAAGTCCCCATTTCATCCGTGGGTGCCTGCTTTCTCTTCATTGGCCCCCGGGGTTTCGAACTGAAGTCCCCATTTCACCCGGGACTGCCTGCTTTCTCTTCATTGGCCCCAGGGTTACGAACTGAAGTCCCCATTTCACCCAAGGGTGCCTGCTTCCTCTAAATTAGCCCTGGGGGTTCCAATTGAATTCCCCATTTCACCTGGGGGTGCCAGCTCTCTCTTCACGGGCCCCCGGGTTTTCAAATGAAGTCCCCATTTCACATGGGGGTGCCAAAATTCTCTTTATTGGGCCCTGAGGTTTCTAACTGAAGTCCCCATTTGACCCAGATGTGCCTGCTTTCTCTTCATTGGCCCCCAGGGTTTGGAACTGAAGTCCCCATTTCACCCGGGGGTGCCTGCTTTCTCTACAT
>NW_003852785.1:98264-101182 GCF_000181295.1 Otolemur garnettii
TAAGTCGCCTTTTCCTCTGGGGGTGCCTGTTTTCTCTTCATTGGCCCCCGGGATTTCTAATTGAAGTCCCCATTTAACCCTGGGGTGCCTGCTTTCTCTTCATTGGCCACTGGGGTTTCTAATTCAAGTCCCCATTTTACACGGGGGTGCCGGCTTTCACTTCATTGGCCCCGGGGTTTCAAACTGAAGTCCCCATTTCATCCGGAGGTGCCTGCTTTCTCTTCATTGGCCCCCGGGGTTTCTTACTGAAGTCCCTATTTCACATTTGGGTGCCTGCTTTCTCTTCATTGGCCCCCGAGGTTTCTAATAGAAGTCCCCATTTCCCCTTTGGGGTGCCTGCATTCTCTTCATTAGGCACCCAACTTTTCGATCTGAAGTCCCCATTTCTCCCGGGTTGCCTACTTTCTCCTCATTGGCCCCCGGGGTTTCGAACTGAAGTCCCCATTGTACCCAGGAGTGCCTGCTTTCTCTTCATTGGCCACTGGGGTTTCTAATTCAAGTCCCCATTTCACACGAGGGTGCCGGCTCTCTCTTCATTGGGCCCTGTGGTTTGTAACTGAAGTCCCCATTTCATCCAAGTGTTACTGCTTTCTTTTCATTGGCCCCAGGGTTTCGAACTGAAGTCCACATTGCACCCAGGTGTGCCTGCTTTCTCTTCAGTTGTCCCTGGGGTTTCATACTGCAGTCCCCATTTCATCCGGGGGTGCCTGCTTTCTCTTCATTGGCCCCCGGGGTTTCGAACTGATGTCCCTATTTCACATGGGGGTGCCTGCTTTCTCTTCATTGGCCCCTGGGGTTTCTAATAGAAGTCCCCATTTCCCCTTTGGAGTGCCTGCATTCTCTTCATTGGGACCCAGACTTTCGATCTGAAGTCCCCTTTTCTCCCGGGGTTGCCTGCTTTCTCTTCATTGGTTCCCAGGGTTTCAAACTGAAGTCCCCATTGCACCCAGGTGTGCATGCTTTCTCTTCATTAACCCACGAGATTTTGAACTGAAGTCCCCATTTCACCCGGGGTTGCCAGCTTTCTCTTCCCTGGCCCCCGGATTTTCGAATGAAGTCCCCATTTCACACTGGGGTGCCAGCTTCAACTTTATTGGACCCCAGGGTTTTGAAAAAAAGTCCCCATTGCACCCAGGTATGCATGCTTTCTCTACATTGGCCCCCGGGTTTTCGAATTGATATCCTGATTTCACCCCGGGGAGCCTGCTTTCTGTTCATTGGACCCCAGGGTTTGTATCTTAAGTCCCTTTTTCCCCAGAGGGTGCCTGCTTTCTTTTCATTGGCCCTCAGGATTTATAATTGAAGTCTCCATTTAACCCCGGGGTGCCAACTTTCTCTTCATTGGCCCCAGGAGTTTCTAATTCAAGACCCCATTTCACAGAGGGGTGCCGGCTTTCTCTTCATTGGGCCCTGGGAGTTTGTAATTGAACTCCCCATTTCATCCAAGTGTTACTGCTTTCTCATCATAGGTCCCAGGGTTTCAAAATGAAGTCCCCATTGCATCCAGATGTGCCTGCTTTCTCTTCATTGGCCCCCAGGGTTTCAAACTGAAGTCCCCATTTCACCCGGGGCTGCCTGCTTTCTCTTCATTGGCCCCCGGGGTTTCTAATAGAAGTCCCCATTTCACACGGGGGTGCCGGCTCTCTCTTCAATGGGCCCCGGGGTTTGTAACTGAAGTCCCCATTTCATCCAAGTGTTACTGCTTTCTCTTCATTGGCCCCAGGGTTTCGAACTGAAGTCCCCATTGCATCTGTGCCTGCTTTCTCTTCACTGGTCCCCGGGTTTTTGAATTGAAGTCCCCATTTCACACGGGGGTGCCGGCTTTCTCTTCATTGGTCCCCGAGGTTTCTAACTGAAGTCCACATTTCACCCAGATGTGCCTGCTTTCTCTTCATTGGCCCCAGGGTTTCGAACTGAAGTCCCCATTGCACCCAGGTGTGCTTGCTTTCTCTTCATTGACCCCCAGAGTTTCAAACTGAAGTCTCCTTTTCATCTGGGGGTGCCTGCTTTCTCTTCATTGGCCCCCGCGGATTCTAATAGAAGTCCCCATTTCCCCTTTGGGGTGCCTGCATTCTCTTCATTGGGCCCCAGGGTTTCGACCTGAAGTCCCCATTTCTCCCGGGGTTGCCTGCTTTCTCTTTATTGGCCCCCGGGGTTTCGAATTGATATCCCAATTTCACCCTGGGGAGCCTGCTTTATGTTCATTGGACCCCGAGGTTTGTAACTTATGTCCCCTTTTCCCTAGAGGGTGCCTGCTTTCTCTTCATTGGCCCCCGGGATTTCTAATTGAAGTCTCCATTTAAGCCCGGGGTGCCAACTTTCTTTGCACTGACCCCCGGGTTTTCGAATGAAGTCCCCATTTCACATGGGGATGCCGGCTTTCTCTTTATTGGGCCCCGAGGTTTCTAACTGAAGTCGCCATTTGACCCAGAAGTGCCTGCTTACTCTACTTTGGCCCCCAGGGTTTCGAACTAAAGTCCCCATTGCATGCAGGTGTGCCTGCTTCCTTTTCATTGGCCCCCGGGGTTTTTAACTCAAGTCCCTATTTTACCCGGGGGTGCCTACTTTCTCTTTATTGGACCCCGGGGTTTTGAATTGATATCCCGATTTCACCCCAAAGGTGCCTGTTTTCTATTCATTGGACCCTGGGTCTTGTAACTTAAGTCCCCTTTTCCCCAGGGGGTGCCTGCTTTCTCCTCATTGCCCCTCGCGATTTCTAATTGAAGTGTCCATTTAACCCCTGGGGGCCAAATTTCTCTTTATTGGCCCCCGGGGTTTCTAATTCAAGTCCCCATTTTACACGGGGATACCGGCTTTCTTTTCATTGGGCCGCCGGATTTCCAACTAAAGTCCCCATTGCACCCAGGAGTGCCTGCTTTCTCTTCATTGGCCCCCGGGTTTTCGAACTGAAGTCCCCA
>NW_003852785.1:101242-109700 GCF_000181295.1 Otolemur garnettii
CCTGAAGTCCCCATTTCACCCGGGGGTGCCTGCTTCCTCTTCATTGGCCCCAGTGTTTCTAATTGAATTCCCCATTTTACCTGGGGGTGCAAGCTTTCTCTTCACTGGCCCCCGGGTTTTCTAATGAAGTCCCCATTTCACACGGAGGTGCCTACTGCCTCTTCATTGGCCCCTGGGTTTCCGAACTCAAGTCCCTATCTTACCGGGGGGTGTCTGCTTTCTCTACAATGGCCCCTGGGGTTTCGAATTTATATCCCGATTTCACCCCAGGGAGCCTGCTTTCTGTTCATTGGCCCCCGGGGTTTGTAACTTAATTCCCCTTTTTCCCAGAGAGTGCCTGCTTTCTCTTCATTGGCCCCCGGGTTTCGAATTAAATTCCACATTGCACCCAGTTGTGCCTGCTTTGTCTTCATTGTCCCCTGGGGTTTCGAACTGAAGTCCCCATTTTACCAGGAGGTGCCTGCTTTCTCTTCATTGGCCCCGGGCTTTCGAACTGAAGTCCCCATTTTACCAGCAGGTGCCTGTGTTCTCTTCATTCGCCCCGGGGTTTCCAACTAACGTCCTCATTGCACCCAGGCATGCATGCTTTCTCTTCATTGGACCCTGGGGTTTCGAACTGAAGTCCCCATTTCACCTGGGGGTGCCTCCTTTATCTTCATTGGACCCCGGGGTTTCCAATTGATGTCCCCGTTTCACCCGGGGGAGCCTGCTTTCTGTTCATTGGCCCCCGGGGTTTGTAACTTAAGTCGCCTTTTCCTCTGGGGCTGCCTGATTTCTCTTCACTGGCTCCCGGGATTTCTAACTGAAGTTCCCATTTAACCCCGGGATGCCTATTTCACTTCATTGGCCACCGGGGTTCTGATTTAAGTCCCCAATTTGCACAGGGGTGCCTGCTTTCTCTTTATTGGGGCCCGGGGTTTCTAACTGAAGTCCCCATTTGACCCAGATGTGCCTGCTTTCTCTTCATTGGCCCCGGGGTTTGGAACTGAAGTCCCCATTTCATCTGGGGCTGCCTGCGTTCTCTTCATTCGCCCTGGGGTTTCCAACTAACGTCCCCATTGCACCCAGGTATGCATGCTTTCTCTTCATTGGACCCTGGGGTTGGGAACTGAAGTCCCCATTTCACACGGGGGTGCCTGTTTGCTCTACATTCGCCCCCGGGGTTTTGAATTGATATCCGGATTTCACCCCGGAGAGCCTGCTTTCTGTTAATTGGCCCCCGGGGTTTGTAACTTAAGTCCCCTTTTCCCCAGAGGGTGCCTGCTTTCTCTTCATTGGCCCCCGGGATTTCTAATTGAAGTCTCCATTTAATACCGGGGTGCCAACTTTCTCTTCAGGGGTTTCTAATTCAAGCCTCCATTTCACATGGGGTTGCTGGCTTTCTCTTCATTGGGCCCCGGGGGTTTGTAACTGAAGTCCCCAGTTCATCCAAGTGTTACTGCTTTCTCATCATTGGCCCCAGGGTTTCAAATTGAAGTCCCCATTGCACCCAGATGTGCCTGCTTTCTCTCAGTGACCCCCGGGGTTTCAAACTGAAGTCCCCATTTCATCGGTAGATGCCTGCTTTCTCTTCATTGGCCTCCGAGGATTCGAGCTGAAGTCCCTATTTCACATGAGGGTGCCTGCTTTCTTTTCATTGGCCCCCGGGGTTTCGAACTGAAGTCCCCATTGCACCCAGGTGTGCATGCTTTCTCTTCATTGACCCCGAGGTTTTGAACTGAAGTCCCCATTTCACCCGGGAGTGCCAGCTTTCTCTTCACTGGCCCCCGGGTTTTTGAATCGAAGTCCCCATTTCACACGGGGGTGCTGGTTTTCTCTTCATTGGTCCCCGGGGTTTCTAACTGAAGTCCACATTTCATCGAGATGTGCCTGCTTTCTCTACGTTGGCCCCCGGGGTTTCGAACTAAAGTCCCCATTTCACACAGGTGTGCCTGCTTCCTCGTCATTGGCCCCCGGGGATTCGAACTCCAGAACCTATTTTACCTGGGGGTACCTGCTTTCTTTTCATTGGCCCTGGGGTTTCTAATTCAAGTCCCCATTTCACACGGGCGTGCCAGCTTTCCTTTCATTGGGCCGCCGGGTTTCGAACTAAAGACCCCATTGCACCCAGATGTGCCTGCTTTCTCTAATTGGCCCCTGGGATTTCTAATAGAAGTCTCCATTTAAACCCGGGGTGCCAACTTTCTCTTCATTGGCCCCTGGGGTTTCTAATTCAAGTCCCCATTTCACACGGGGGTGCCGGCTTTTTCTTCATTGGGCCCCGGGGATTTGTAACTGAAGTCCCCATTTCATCCAAGTGTTACTGCTTTCTCATCATTGGCCTCAGGGTTTCAAAATGAAGTCCCCATTGCACCCCGATGTGCCTGCTTCTCTTCATTGGCCCCCGGGGTTTCAAACTGAAGTCCCCCTTTAACCCGGGGAGCCTGCTTTCTGTTCATTGGCCACCAGGGTTTGTAACTTAAGTCCCCTATTCCCCAGAGGGTGCCTGCTTTCTCTTCATTGGGCCCCGGGATTTCTAATTGAAGTCTCCTTTTAACCCCGGGGTGCCAAATTTCTCTTCATTGGCCCCCGGGGTTTCTAATTCAAGTCCCCATTTCACAGGGGTGTGTCGGATTTATCTTCATTGGACCCCCGGGTTTCGAACTAAAGTCCCAATTGCACCCAGGTTTGCCTGCTTTTTCTTCATTGGCCCCCTGGATTTCTAATTGAAGTCCCCATTTAACCCCGGGGTGCCGGCTTTCCCTTCCTTGGCCCCCAGTGTTTGGAACTAAAGTCCCCATTGCACCCAGGTGTGCCTGCTTCCTCTTTAGTGACCCCGCGGGTTTCGAACTCAATTCCGTATTTTACTCGGGGGTGCCTGCTTTATCTTTATTGACCCCTGGGGTTTCGAATTGATATCCAGATTTCACCCCGGAGAGCCCGCTTTCTGTTCATTGCCCCCCTGTGTTTGTAACTTAAGTCCCCTTTTCCCCAGAGGGTGCCTGCTTTCTCTTCATTGGCCTCTGGGATTTCTAATTGAAGTCTCCATTTAACCCCGGGGTGCCAACTTTCTCTTCACTGGTCCCCGGGTTTTGGAATGAAGTCCCCATTTCACACCGGGGTGCCGGCTTTCTTTTTATTGGACCCCGGTGTTTCTAACTGAAGTTTCCATTTGACCCAGATGTGCCTGCTTTCTCTACATTGCCCCCCGAGGGTTTCGCACTGAAGTCCCCATTGCACCCAGGTGTGCCTGCTTTCTCTCCATTGGCCCCCGGGGTTTCAAACTGAAGTCCCCATTTCATCCACGGGTGCCTGCTTTCTCTTCATTGGTCCCCAGGGTTTCGTACTGAAGTCCCTATTACACATTTGGGTGCCTGCTTTCTCTTCATTGGCCCCTGGGGTTTCAAATTGATATCCCGATTTCACCCCGCGGTGCCTGCTTTCTGTTCATTGTTCCCCAGGGTTTGTAACTTAAGTACCCTATTTCCCGGGGGGTGCCTGCTTTCTCTTCATTGGCCCCGGGGTTTCTAATAGAAGTCCCCATTTCCCCAGGGGGTGTCTGCTTTCTCTTACTTGGGCCCCGGAGTTTCAAACTGAAGTCTCCATTTTACCCGGGGGAGCCTGCTTTCTGTTCTTTCGCCCCTGGGGTTTGGAACTTAAGTCCCCTTTTCCCCAGAGGGTGCCTGCTTTCTCTTCATTGGCCCCAGGATTTCTAATTAAGGTCTCCATGTAACCTCGGGGTGCCAACTTTCTTGTCACTGGCTCCCGGGGTTTCTCATTCAAGTCCCCATTTCACACGTGGGTGCCGGCTTACTCTTCATTGGGCCCCGGGGTTATGTAACTGAAGTCCCCAGTTCCTCCAAGTGTTACTGCTTTCTCTTCATTGGCCCCAGGGTTTTGATCTGAAGTCCCCATTGCACCCAGGTGTGCCTGCTTTCTCTTCATCGGCCCCTGCGGTTTCAAACTGAAGTCCCCATTTCTTCCGGGTGTGCCTGCTTTCTCTTCATTGGCCACCGGGGTTTCTAATTCAAGTCCCCATTTCCCATGGGGTTGTCGGCTTTCCCTTCATTCGGCCCCCTGGTTTCGAACTAAAATCCCCATTTCACCCAGGAGTGCCTGCTTTTTCTTCATTGGCCACGGGGTTTCTAAATGAATTCCCCATTTCACCCGGGGTTGCCAGCTTTTCTTCACGGGCCCCCGGGATATTGAATTGAAGTCCCCATTTCACCCGGGGGTGCCTGCTTTCTCTTCATTGAACCCCGGGGTTTCTAACTGAAGTCCACATTTCAACCAGATGTGCCTGCATTCTCTACATTGGCCTCGGGGGTTTCGAACTAACGTCCCCATTGCACCCACGTGTGCCTGCTTCCTCTTCATTGGCCCCCGGGGTTTTGAACTCAAGTCCCTATTTTACGCGAGGGTCCCTGCTTTCTCTTTATTGGGCCCTGAGGTTTCCTATTGATATCTAGATTTCACCCCGCGGAGCCTTCTTTCTGTTCTTTGTACCCCGGTGTTTGTAACTTAAGTCCCCTATTCCCCAGGGGGTGCCTGCTTTCTCTGCATTGGTCCCCGGGATTTCTAATTGAAGTCTCTATTTAACCCCGGGGTGCCAACTTTCTCTTCATTGGCCCACAGGGTTCCTCATTCAAGTCCCCATTTCACACGGAGGTGCCGGCTTTCTCTTCATTGGGCCCCGGGGTTTTGTAACTGAAGTCCCCATTTCATCCAAGTGTTACTGCTTTCTCATCAGTGGCCGTAGGGTTTCGAAATGAAGTCCCCATTGCACCCAGATGTGCCTTCTTTCTCTTCATTGGCCCCCGGGGTTTCGAAGTGAAGTCCCCTTTGCACGCAGGTGTGCATGTTTCTCTTCATTGAGCCCCGAGGTTTTGAACTAAAGTCCCCATTTCACCCGGGGGTGCCAGCTTTCTCTCCACTGGCCCCCGGGGTTTTGAATTGAAGTCTCTATTTAACCCCGGGGTGCCAACTTTCTCTTCATTGGCCCCCAGGGTTCCTCATTCAAGTCCCCATTTCACAATGGGGTACCGGCTCTCTTCCTTGGGCCCCGGGGTTTGTAACTGAAGTCCTCATTTCATCCAAGTGTTACTGCTTTCTCTTCATTGGCCCCAGGGTTTCAAACTGATGTCCCCATTGCACCTAGGGGTGCATGCTTTCTCTTCATTGGCCCCCGGGGTTTGGAATTGATGTCCCCATTTCACCCGGGGGAGTCTGCTTTCTGTTCATTGGCCCCCAGGGTTTGTAACTTAAGTCGCCTTTTCCTCCGGGGGTGCCTGCTTTCTCTTCATTGGCCCACGAGATTTCTAATTGAAATTCCCATTTAACCACGGGGTGCCTATTTCGCTTCAATGGCCACCGGTGTTCTAATTTAAGTCCTGATTTCACACGGGGGTGCGGGCTCTCTCTACTTTGGCCCCTGGGGTTTTGAACTAAAGTCCCCATTGCATGCTGGTGTGCCTACTTCCTCTTCATTGGCCTCCGGGGTTTGGAACTCAAGTCCGTATTTTACAAGGGGCTCCCTGCTTTCTCTTTATTGGACCCCAGGGTTTCGAATTGATATCCAGATTGCACCCCGGGGAGCCTGCTTTCTGTTCATTGGCCCCTGGAGTTTGTAACTTTAGTCCACTTTTCCCCAGAGGGTGCCTCCTTTCTCTTCTTTGCCCCCCCGGGATTTCTAATTCAAGTCTCCATTTAACCCCAGGGTGCCAACTTTCTCATCATTGGCCTCCGGGGTTTCTAATTCAAGTCCCCATTTCACACGGGGGTGCCGGCTTTCTCTTCATTGGGCCCTGGGCGTTTGTAACTGAAGTCCCTATTTCATCCAAGTGTTACTGCATTCTCATCATTGGCCACAGGGTTTCAAAATGAAGTCCCCTTTGCACCCAGATGTGCCTGCTTTCTCTTTTTTGGCCTCAGGGTTTCGAACTCAAGTCCCCATTGCACACAGGTGTGTCTGCTTTCTCTCCAGTGGCCCCCGGGTTTTCAAACTGAAGTCCCCATTTCATCAGTAGATGCCTGTTTTCTCTTAATTGGCCCTCAGGGTTTGGAACTGAAGTCCCCATTTCACCCGGGGGTGCCTCCTTTGCTCTACATTGGTCCCTAGGGTTTCGTATTGATGTCCCCATTTCCCCAGGGGTGCCAACTTTCTCTTCATTGGCCCCCGGGGTTTCTAATTCAAGTCCACATTTCACACGGGGGTGCTGGCTTTCTCTTCATTGGGCCCCCGGGGTTTGTAACTGAAGTCCCCATTTCATCCAAGTGTTACTGCTTTCTCATCATTGGCCCCAGGGTTTCGACATGAAGTCCCCATTGCACCCAGATGTGCCTGCTTTCGCTTCCTTGGCCCCCGGGGTTTCGAACTGAAGTCCCCATTTCACCAGGGGTGCCTGCTTTCTCTTCATTGGCCCCCGGGGTTTCTAATAGAAGTCCCCATTTCCCCCTGGGAGTGTCTACTTTCTCTTCCTTGGGCCCGGGGGTTTCAAATTGATTTGCCCATTTCACCCGGGAGAGCCTGCTTTCTGTTCATTGGTCCCCGGGGTTTGTAACTTCAGTCCCCTTTTCCCCAGACGGTGCCTGATTTCTCTTCATTGGCACCCGAGATTTCTAATTGAAGTCTCCATTTACCCGGTCTTCGAACTTTCTCTACATTGGCCCCCGGGGTTTCTAATTCAATTCCCCATTTCACACGGGGGTGCCGGCTTTTTCTTCACTGGGCCCCGGGGTTTTGTAACTGAAGTCCCCATTTCATCCAAGTGTTACTCCTTTCTCATCATTGGCCCCAGAGTTTCGAAATGAAGTCACCATTGCACCCAGATGTGCCTGCTTTCTCTTCATTGGCCCCCGGGGTTTTGAACTGAAGTCCCCATTTCACCTGGGGCTGCCTGCTTTCTCTTCATTGGCCCCCGGGGTTTGGAACAGAAGTCCCCATTTCACCCTGGGGTGCCTGCTTTCTCTACATTGGCCCCTGTGGTTTCAAATTGATGTCCCCATTTCACCCGGGGGAGCCTGCTTTCCGTTCATTGGCCCCTGGGGTTTGTAACTTAAGCCGCCTTTTCCTCCGGGGGTGCCTGCTTTCTCTTCATCGGCCCCCGGGATTTCTAATTGAAGTCCCCATTTAAACCCGGGGTGCCTGCTTTCTCTTCATTGGCCACTGGGGTTTCTAATTCAAGTCCCCATTTCACACGGGGTGCCGGCCCTCTCTTCTTTGGGCCCCGGGGTTTGTAACTGAAGTCCCCATTTAATCCAAGTGTTACTGCTTTCTCTTCATTGGCCCCAGGGTTTCGAACTGAAGTCCCCATTGCACCCAGGTATGTCTGCTTTCTCTTCATTGACCCCCGGGTTTTCAAACTGAAGTCCCCATTTCATCCGGGGGTTCCTGCTTTCTCTTCATTGGCCCCTGGGGTTTTGAACTGAAGTCCCTATTTCACATGGGGGTGCCTGCTTTCTCTTTATTGGCCCTTGGGGTTTCTAATAGATGTCACCATTTCCACTTTGGGGTGCCTGCATTCTCTTCATTGGGCCCCAGGTTTTCGATCTGAAGTCCCCATTTCTCCCGGGGTTGCCTGCTTTCTTTTCATTGGCACCCGGGGTTTTGAACTGAAGTCCCCATTTCACATGGGGATCCCGGCTTTCTCTTCATTGGTCCCTGGGGTTTCTAACTGAAGTCCACATTTCACCCAGATGTGCGTGCTTTCTATACTTTGGCCCCTGGGGTTTCGAACTAAAGTCCCCATTGCACCCAGGTGTGTCTGCTTCCTCTTCATTGGCCCCTGGGGTTTCGAACTCAAGTCCCTATTTTACCCGGGGGTGCCTGCTTTCTTTTTATTGACCCCCATAGTTTCAAATTGATATCCCGATTTCACCCCGGGGAGCCTGCTTTCTCTTCATTGGCCCCCAGGGCTTGTAACTTAAGTCCTCTTTTCCCCAGAGGGTGCCTGCTTTCTGTTCATTGTCCCCCGGGATTTCTAATTGAAGTCTCCATTTAACCCTGCGGTGCCAACTTTCTCTTCAATGGCCCCTGGGGTTTCTAATTCAAGTCCCCATTTCACAGGGGGGTGCCGGCTTTCTCTTCTTTGGGCCCCGGGGAGTTGTAACTGAAGTCCCCATTTCATCCAAGTGTTACTCTTTCTCATCATTGGCCCCAGGGTTCAGAAATGAAGTCCTCATTGCACCCAGATGTGCCTGCTTTCTCTTCATTGGCCCCTGGGGTTTCGAACTGAAGTCCCCTTTTCACCAGGTGCTGCCTGCTTTCTCTTCATTGGCCCCAGAGTTTCAAACTAACGTCCCCATTGCACCCAGTTATGCATGGTTTCCCTTCATTGGCCCCTGGGGTTTCGAACTGAAGTCCCCATTTCACCCGGGGGTGCCTGCTTCCTCTTCATTGGCATCGGGGTTGCTAATTGAATTCCCCATTTCACCCTGGGGAGCCTGCTTTCTGTTCATTGGCCCCCGGGGTTTGTAACTT
>NW_003852785.1:110353-111038 GCF_000181295.1 Otolemur garnettii
CCCGAGGGTGCCAGCTTTCTCTTCACTGGCCCCTGGTTTTTCGAGTTGAAGTCCCTATTTCACACGGGGGTGCCAGCTTTCTCTTCATTGGACCCCGGAGTTTCTAACTGAAGATCCCATTTCACCCAACTGTGTCTGTTTTCTCTTCATTGGCCTCCAGGGTTTCGAACTGAAGTCCCCAAGGCACCCAGGTGTGCCTGCTTTCTCCTCATTGGACCCCAGGGTTTCGAATTGAAGTCCGCATTTCACACAGGGATGTGGGCTTTCTCTTCATTGGGCCCGGGGTTCCTAATTGAGGTCCACATTTCACACAGGGGTGCCTACTTTCTCTTTATTGTCCCCCGGGATTTCGAATTGAAGTTCCCATTGCACCCGCAGTGTCTCCTTTTCTTCATTGGCCCCCAGGGTTTGGAATAGAAGTCCCCATTTCACACGGCGGTGCTTGCTTTCTCTTCATTGGACCCCAGGGTTTCGAACTGAAGTCCCCATTTCACCAGGGGCTGCCTGCTTTCTCTTCATTGGCCCCGGAGTTTCGAACTAACGTCCCCATTGCACCCAGGTATGCATGCTTTCTCTTCATTGGACCCTGGGGTTTCGAACTGAAGTCCCCATTTCACCCCAGGGTGCCTGCTTCCTCTTCATTGGCCCCGGGGTTTCTAATTGAATTCTCCATTTCTCCTGGGGG
>NW_003852785.1:111407-112402 GCF_000181295.1 Otolemur garnettii
AACTGAAGTCCCCATTTCATCCAAGTGTTACTGCTTTCTCTTCATTGGCCCCACAGTTTCGAACTGAAGTCCCCATTGCACCCAGGTGTGCCTGCTTTCTCTTCATTGGCCCCCGGGGTTTCTAATATAAGTCCCCATTTTCCCTTTGGGGTGCCTGCATTCTCTTCATTGGACCCCAGGGTTTCGATCTGAAGTCCTCATTTCTCCAGGGGTTGCCTGCTTTCTATTCATTGGCCCCCGGGGCTTTGAACTGAAGTCCCCATTGCACCCAGGTGTGCATGCTTTCTCTTCATTGACCCCCGAGGTTTTGAACTGAAGTCGCCATTTCACCCGGGAGTGCCAGATTTCTCTTCACTGGCCCCTGGGTTTTTCAATTGAAGTCCACATTTCACAGGCGGGTGCCAGCTTTCTCTTCATTGGTCCCCGGGGTTTGTAACTGAAGTTCACATTTCACCCAGATGTGCCTGCTTTCTCTACATTGGCCCCTGGGGTTTTGAACTAAAGTCCCCATTTCACCCACATGTGCCTGTTTCCTCTTCATTGGCCCCCGGGATTTTGAACTCAAGTCCCTATTTTACCCAGGGGTGCCTGCTTTCTGTTCATTGGCCCCAGGGATTTCTAATTGAAGTCTCCATTTAACCCCAGAGTGCCAACTTTATCTTCATTGGCCCCAGGGTTTCTAATTCAAGTCCCCATTTCACACGGGGGTGCCAGCTTTCTCTTCATTGATCCCCGGGGGGTTGTAACTGAAGTCCCCTTTTCATCCAAGTGTTACTGCTTTCTCATCATTTGCCCCAGGGTTTCAAAATGAAGTCCCCATTGCACACAGATATGCCTGCTTTCTCTTCATTGGCCCCTGGGGTTTCGATCTGAAGTCCACATTTTACCCGGGGATGCCTGCTTTCTCTTCATTGTCCCCCTTGTGTTTCGAAATGAAGGCCCCATTTCACCCCAGGCTGCGTTCTTTCCCTTCATTGACCCCCAGGGTTTCTAAT
>NW_003852785.1:112681-114060 GCF_000181295.1 Otolemur garnettii
CATTTAACCCCGGGGTGCCAACTTACTCTTCATTGGCCCCCGGGGTTTCTAATTCAAGTCCCCATTTCACACTGGGGTGCCGGCTTTCTCTTCATAGGTCCCCAGGCGTTTATATCTGAAGTCCCCATTTCATCCAAGTCTTACTGCTTTCTCATCATTGGCCCGAGCGTTTCAAAATGAAGTCCCCATTGCACCCAGATGTGCCTGCTTTCCTCTTCATTGGCTTCCGGGGTTTCGAATTCAAGTCCCTATTTTACCCGGGGATGCCTGTTTTCTCTTTATTGGCCCGCTGGGTTTCGAATTGATATCACGATTTCACCCCAGGGATCCTGCTTTCTGTACATTGGCCCCCGGGGATTGTAACTTTAGTCCCCTTTTCTCCAGAGGGTGCCTTCTTTCACATCATTGGCCCTTGGGATTTCTAATTAAAGTCTTCATTTATCCCCGGGGTGACAACTTTCTCTTCACTGGCTCCCGGGTTTTCGAGTGAAGTCCCCATTTCACACGGGGGTGCTGGCTTTCACTTCATTGGTCCCCGGGGTTTCTAATTGATGTCCACATTTCACCCAGATGTGCCTGCTTTCTCTACATTGGCCCCCGGGGTTTCGAACTAAAGTCCCCATTTCACCCAGATGTGCATGCTTTCCTCTACATTGGCCCCCGGGGTTTCGAACTAAAGTCCCTATTTTACCCGGGGTTGCCTATTTTCTCTTTATTGGCCCCCGGGGTTTCGAATTGATATCAGGATTTCACCCCAGGAAGCCTGCTTTCTGTTCATTGGCCCCCGGGGTTTGTAACTTAAGTCCCCTTTTCCTCCGGGGGTGCCTGCTTTCTCTTAATTGGCCCGCGGGATTTCTAATAGAAGTCCACATTTCCACTCTGGGGTGCCTGCATTCTCTTCATTGGGCCCCAGGGTTTCGATCTGAAGTCCCCATTTCTCCCGGGGTTGCCTGCTTTCTCTTCATTGGCCCCCGAGGTTTTGAACTGAAGTCCCCATTGCACCTGGGAGTGCCAGCTTTCTCATCACTGACCAATGGGGTTTCAATTGAAGTCCCCATTTCATCCGGGGGTGCCTGCTATCTCTTCACTGACCCCCGGGGTTACAAACTGAAGTCCCCATTTCATCCGGGGGTGCCTGCTTTCTCTTCATTGGCCCCTCGGGTTTGTAACTTAAGTCCCCTTTTCACTCGAGGGTGCCTGCTTTCTCTGCATTGGGCCCCGGGATTTCTAATTAAAGTCCACATTTCACACTGGGGTGCCGGCTTTCCTTTCATCGGGCCCCGGGGTTTCTTCCTGAAGTCCCCATTTTACCCGGGGGTGCCTGCTTTCTGTTCATTGGCCCCCGGGGTTTCGAACTGAAGTCCCCATTTCACCTGGGG
>NW_003852785.1:115946-119797 GCF_000181295.1 Otolemur garnettii
AACTAAAGTCCCCATTTCACCCACATGTGCCTGCTTCCTCTTCATTGGCCCCCGGGGTTTTGAACTCAAGTCCCCATTTTACCCGGGGGTGCCTGCTTTCTCTTTATTGGCCCCCAGAGTTTCGAATTGATATCCCGATTTCACCCCAGGGTTCCTGCTTTCTGTTCATTGGCCCCCGGGGTTTGTAACTTAAGTCCCCTATTTCCCAGGGGGTGCCTACTTTCTCCTCATTGGCCCCAGGGATTTCTAATTGAAGTCTCCATTTAACCCCAGAGTGCCAACTTTATCTTCATTGGCCACAGGGTTTCCAATTCAAGTCCCCATTTCACACGGGGGTGCCAGCTTTCTCTTCATTGATCCCCGTGGTTTTGTAACTGAAGTCCCCATTTCATCCAAGTGTTACTGCTTTGTCATCATTTGCCCCAGGGTTTCAAAATGAAGTCCCCATTGCACCCAGATGTGCCTGCTTTTTCTTCATTGGCCCCCAGGGTTTCGAACTGAAGTCCACATTTTACCCGGGGGTGCCTGCTTTATCTTCATTGCCCCCGGGGTTTCTAATAGAATACCCCATTTTCCCCTTGGGATGTCTACTTTCTCTTCCTTGGGCCCCAGGTTTTCGAAATGAAGTCCCCATTTTTCCTGGGGGAGCCTGTTTTCTGTTCATTGGCCCCCAGGGTTTTAAATTTAAGTCCCCTTTTCCCCAGATGGTACCTGCTTTCTCTTCAATCGCCCCTGGGATTTCTAATTGAAGTCTGCATTTAACCCCGGGGTGCCAACTTACTCTTCATTGGCCCCCGGGGTTTCTAATTCAAGTCCCCATTTCACACTGGGGTGCCGGCTTTCTCTTCATTGGTCCCCGGGCGTTTATATCTGAAGTCCCCATTTCATCCAAGTGTTACTGCTTTCTCATCATTGACACTAGGGTTTCGAAATGAAGTCCCCATTGCACCCAGATGTGCGTGCTTTCCTCTTCATTGACCTCCAGGGTTTTGAACTCAAGTCCCTATTTTACCCGGGGATGCCTGTTTTCTCTTTATTGGCCCGCTGGGTTTCGAATTGTTATCACGATTTCACCCCAGGGATCCTGCTTTCTGTACATTGGCCCCCGGGATTTGTAACTTTAGTCCCCTTTTCTCCAGAGGGTGCCTGCTTTCACTTCATTGGCCCCTGGGATTTCTAATTAAAGTCTTCATTTATCCCCGGGGTGACAACTTTCTCCTCACTGGCCCCCGGGTTTTCGAGTGAAGTCCCCATTTCACACGGGGGTGCTGGCTTTCACTTCATTGGTCCCCGGGGTTTCTAACTGATGTCCGCATTTCACCCAGATGTGCCTGCTTTCTCTACATTGGCCCCCAGGGTTTCAAACTAAAGTCCCCATTTCACCCAGATGTGCATGTTTTCCTCTTCATTGGCCCCCGGGGTTTCAAACTCAAGTCCCTATTTTACCCGGGGTTGCCTATTTTCTCTTTATTGGCCCCCGGAGTTTCGAATTGATATCACGATTTCACCCCAGGGAGCCTGCTTTCTGTTCATTGGCCCCTGGGGTTTGTAACTTAATTCCTCTTTTCCTCCGGGGTTGCCTGCTTTCTCTTCATTGGCCCCCGGGATTTCTAATTGAAGTCCCCATTTAACCCCGGGGTCCCTGCTTTCTCTTCATTGGCCACCGGGGTTTCTAATTCAAGTGCCCTTTTCACACGGGGGTGCCAGCTCTCTCTTCATTGGGCCCGGGATTTTTAACTGAAGTCCCCATTTCATCCAAGTGTTACTGCTTTCTCGTCATTGGCCCCAGGGTTTCGAACTGAAGTCCCCATTACACCCAGGTGTGTCTGCTTTCTCTTCATTGGCTCCCGGGGTTTCGAACTGAAGTCCCCTTTCCACCAGGGGCTGCCTGCTTTCTCTTCTTTGGCCCCAGGGTTTCAAACTAACGTCCCCATTGCACCCAGGTATGCATGCTTTCTCTTCATTGGCCCCTGGGGTTTTGAACTGAAGTCCCCATTTCACCTGGGGGTGCCTGCTTCCTCTTCATTGGCATCGGGGTTTCTAATTGAATTCCCCATGTCACCCGGGGGAGCCTGCTTTCTGTTCATTGGCCCCCGGGGTTTGTAACTTAAGTCGCCTTTTCCTCCAGGGGTGCCTGCATTCTCTTCATGGGCCACCGGGGTTTCTAATTCAAGTCCCCATTTCACACGGGGGGGGGGCAGCTCTCTCTTCATTGGGCCCCGGGGTTTATAACTGAAGTCCCCATTTCATCCAAGTGTTACTGCTTTCTCTTCCTTGGCCCAAGAGTTTCGAACTGAAGTCCCCATTGCATCCAACTGTGCCTGCTTTCTCTTCAATGGTCCCTGGGGTTTCGAACTGAAGATTCTATTTCACATGGGGGTGCTTGCTTTCCCTTCATTGGACCCGGGATTTCTAATAGAAGTCCCCTTTTGCCGTTTGGGGTGCTTGCATTCTCTTCATTGGTCCCCGCGTTTGTGAATTGAAGTCCCCATTTCACAGAGGGGTGCCGGCTTTCTCTTCATTGGTCCCCCGGGTTTCTAACTGAAGTCCAAATTTCACCAAGATGAGCCTGCTTTCTGTTCATTGGCCCCCGGGGTTTGTAACTTAAGTCCCTTTTTCCCCAGAGGGTGCCTGCTTTCTCTTCATTGGCCCCCGGGATTTCTAATTGAGGTCTCCATTTAACCCAGGGTGCCAACTTTCTCTTCATTGGCCTCCGGGGTTTCTAATTCAAGTCCCCATTTCACACGGGGGTGCCGGCTTTCTCTTCATTGGGCCCCGGGGGTTTGTAACTGAAGTCCCTATTTCATCCAAGTGTTACTGCTTTCTCATCATTGGCCCCAGGGTTTCAAAATGAAGTCCCCATTGCACCCAAATCTGCCTGCTTTCTCTTCATTGGCCCCCAGGGTTTCGCACTGAAGTCCCTATTACACATTTGGGTGCCTGCTTTCTCTTCATTGGCCCCTGGGGTTTCGAATTGATATCCCAATTTCACCCCGTGGTGCCTGCTTTCTGTTCATTGGCCCCCGGGGATTGTAACTTAAGTCCCATATTTCCCAGGGGGTGCCTGCTTTCTGTTCATTGGCCCCCGGGGTTTCTAATAGAAGTGCCCATTTCCCCCTGGAGATGTCTGCTTTCTCTTCCTTGGTCCCCAGGGTTTCAAACTGAAGTCCCCATTTTACCCGGGGGATCCTGCTTTCTGTTCATTGGACCCCGAGGTTTGTAACTTAAGTTGCCTTTTCCCCAGAGAGTGCCTGCTTTCTCTTCATTGGCCCCCGGGATTTCTAATTGAAGTCTCCATTTAACCCCGGGATGTCAACTTTCTCTTCATTGGCCCCCGGGGTTTCTAATTCAAGTCCCCATTTAACACGGGGGTGCTGGGTCTCTCTTCACTGGGCCCCGGGGTTTGTAACTGAAGTCCCCATTTCATCCTAGGGTTACTGCTTTCTCTTCATTGGCCCCGGGGTTTCAAAATGAAGTCCCCATTGCACCCAGGTGTGCCTGCTTTCTCTTCATTGGCCCCCGGGGTTTCAAACTGAAGTCCCCATTTCATCTGGGGAAGCCTGCTTTCTCTTCATTGGCCCCCGGGATTTCTAATAGAAGTCCACATTTCCACTTTGGGGTGCCTGCATTCTCTTCATTGGGCCCCAGGGTTTCGATCTGAAGTCCCCATTTCTCCCAGGGTTGCCTGCTTTCTCTTCATTGGCCCCCGAGGTTTCAAACTGAAGTCCCCATTGCACCCAGGTGTGCATGCTTTCTCTTCATTGACCCCCGAGGTTTTGAACTGAAGTCCCCATTTCTCCCGGGAGTGCCAGCTTTCTCTTCACTGGCCAATGGGTTTTCAATTGAAGTCC
>NW_003852785.1:121108-127177 GCF_000181295.1 Otolemur garnettii
GGGTGCCTGCTTCCTCTTCATTGGCCCCGGGGTTTCTAATTGAATTCTCCATTTCTCCTGGGGGTGCCAGCTTTCTCTTCACTGGCCCCTGGGTTTTCGAATGAAGTCCCCATTTCACACGGGGGTGCTGGCTTTCTCTTTATTGGGCCTCGTGGTTTCTAACTGAAGTCCCCATTTGACCCAGTAGTGCCTGCTTTCTCTTCATTGGCCCCCAGGGTTTGGAACTGAAGTCCCCATTTCACCAGGGGGTGCCTGCTTTCTCTACAGTGGTCCCCGGGGTTTCTAACTGAAGTCCACATTTCATCAAGATGTGCCTGCTTTCTCTACTTTGGCCACCGGTGTTTCAAAATAAAGTCCCCATTGCACGCAGGTGTGCCTGCTTCCTCTTCATTGGCCCCCAGGGTTTCGAACTCTAGTCCCTCTTTTACAAGGGGGTGCCTGCTTTCTCTTTATTCGCCCCCGTGGTTTGGAATTGATATCTCGATTTCACCCGCGGGAGCCTGCTTTCTGTTCATTGGCCCCCGGGGTTTGTAACTTAAGTCCCCTTTTCCCCAGAGGGTGCCTGCTTTCTCTTCATTGGCCCCCAGGATTTCTATTTGAAGTCTCCTTTTAACCCCGGGGTGCCAACTTTCTCTTCATTTGCCTCCAGGGTTTCTAGTTCAAATCCCCATTTCACACGGGGGTGCCAGCTTTCTCTTCATTGAGCCCCGGGGGTTTGTAATTGAAGTCCCCATTTCATCCAAGTGTTACTGCTTTCTCATCATTGGCCCCAGGGTTTCAAAATGAAGTCCACCTTCCACCCAGATGTGCTTGCTTTCTCTTCATTGGTCCCTGGGGTTTCGAACTGAAGTCCCCATTTTACCCAGGGGTGCCTGCTTTCCCATCATTCTCCCCCGTGGATTCGCACTGAAGTCCCCATTTCACCCGGGGCTGCCTGCTTTCTCTTCATTGGCCCCCGTGGTTTGCAATAGAAGTCCCCATTTCCCCTGTGGATGTCTGCTTTCTCTTCCTTGGTCCTCGGGGTTTCGAACTGAAGTCTCCATTTTACCCGGGGGAGCCTGCTTTCTCTTCATTGGACCCCAGGGTTTGTAACTTAAGTCCCCTTTTCCCCAGAGGGTGCCTGTTTTCTCTTCATTGGCCCCCGGGATTTCTAATTGAAGTCTCCATTTAACCCCGGGGTGGCAACTTTCTCTTCATTGGCCCCCGGGGTTTCTAATTCAAGTCCTCATTTCACACGGGGTTGCCAGGTCTCTCTTCATTGGGCCCTGGGGTTTGTAACTGAAGTCCCCATTTCATCCAAGGGTTACTGCTTTCTCCTCGTTGGCCGCAGGGTTTCTAACTCAAGTCCCCATTGCACCCAGGTTTGCATGCTTTCTCTTCATTGGCCCCCACTGTTTCTAATTCAAGTCCCCATTTCACACGGAGGTGCCTTCTTTCTCTTCATTGGGCCCCAGGGGTTTGTAACTGAAGTCCCCATTTCGTCCAAGTATTACTGCTTTCTCATCATTGGCCACAGGGTTTCGAACTGAAGTCCCCATTTTACCCAGGGTGCCTGCTTTCTCTTTATTGGCCCCCGGTTTTTCGAACTGAAGTCCCCATTTCAGCTGGGGCTGCCTGCATTACTTCATTAGCCCTGGGGTTTCGAACTAAAGTCCCCATTGTACCCAGGTATGCAAGCTTTCTCTTCATTGGACCCTGGGGTTTCCAACTGAAGTCCCCATTTCACCCGGGGGTGCCTGTTTCCTCTTCATTGACCCTGAGGTTTCTAATTGAAGTCCCCATTTCACCTGGAGGTGCCAGCTTTCTCTTCAAGGGCCCTCGGGTTTTCGAATGAAGTCCCCATTTCACACGGGGGTGCCGGCTTTGTCTTTATTGGGCCCCGGGGTTTCTAACTGAAGTCCCCATTTGACCCAGATGTGCCTGCTTTCTCTTCATTGGCCCTCAGTGTTTGGACCTTAAGTCCCCATTTCACCCGGGGGTGCCTGCTTTCTCTACCTTGGCCCCCGGGGTTTCGAACTGATGTCCCCATTTCACCCGGGGGAGCCTGCTTTCTATTCACTGGCCGCAGGGGTTTGTAACTTAGGTCGCCTTTTCCTCCGGGGGTGCCTACTTTCTCTTCATTGGCCACCGGGGTTTCTAATTCAAGTCCCCATTTCACAAGGGGGTGCCGGATCTCTCTTCAATGGGCCCCGGGGTTTGTAACTGAAGTCACCATTTCATCCAAGTGTTACTGCTTTCTTTTCATTGGCCCCAGGGTTTCTTACTGACGTCACCATTGCACCCAGGTGTGCCAGCTTTCTCTTCATTGAACCCCGGGGTTTCAAACTGAAGTACCCATTTAATCCGAGGGTGCCTGCTTTCTCTTCATTGGCCCCCGGGTTTCGAACTGAAGTCCCTATTTCACATGGGTGTGCCAGCTTTCTCTTCATTGGACCCCAGGGTTTCTAATAGAAGTCCCCATTTCCGCTTTGGGGTTCCTGCATTATCTTCGTTGGGCCCCAGGGTTTCGATCTGAAGTCCCCATTTCTCCCGGGGTTGCCTGCTTTCTCTTCATTGGCCCCTGGGTTTCGAATTGAACTCCCCATTGCACCCAGGGGTGCCTGCTTTCTCTTCATTGGCCCCTGGGATTTCAATCTGAAGTCCCCATGTCTTCCGGGGGTGCCAGCTTTCTCTTCACTGGACCCCGGGTTTTTGAATTGAAGTCCCCATTTCACACGGGGGTGCCGGCTTTCTCTTCATTGGTCCCTGGGGTTTCTAACTGAACTCCACATTTCACCCAGGGGTGCCTGCTTCCTCTTCATTGGCGCACCGGGTTTCCGAACTCAAGTCCCTATTTTACCTGGGGAGGACTGCTTTCTCTTTATTGGCCCCTGGGGTTTCGAATTGATATCCCAATTTCACCCCGGGGAGCCTGCTTTCTGTTCTTTGGCCCCGGGGTTTGTAACTTAAGTACCCTTTTCCCCAGAGGGTGCCTGCTTTCTCTTCATTGGCCACCAGGATTTCTACTTGAATTATCCATTTAACCCCGGGGTGAGAACTTTCTCTTCATTGGCCCCAGGGGTTTCTAATTCACGTCCCCATTTCAGAGGGGGTTATCGGATTTCTCTGCATTGGAACCCCGGGTTTCGAACTAAAGTCCCCATTGCACCGAGGTGTGCCTGCTTTCTCTTTATTGGCCCCCAGGATTTCGATCTGAAGTCCCCATTTTTCCCGGGGCTGCCTGATTTCTCTTCATTGTCCCCCAGGGTTTCGAACTGAAATCCCCATTTCACCCGGGGCTACCTGCTTTCTCTTCATTGGCCCTGGGGTTTCTAACTAACGTCCCCATTGCACCCAGGTATGCATGCTTTCTCTTCACTGGAGCCTTGGGTTTGGAACTGAAGTCACCATTTCACCCGGGGGTGACTGATTTCACTTTATTGGCCCCGGGATTTCTAATTGAATTCCCCATCTTACCTGGGGGTGCCAGCTTTCTCTTCACTGACCCCTGGGTTTTGGAATGAAGACACCATTTCACACGGCGGTGCCAGCTTTCTCTTCACTGGACCCCGGGTTTTCGAATGAAGTCCCCATTTCACAAGGGGGTCCCGGCTTTGTCTTTAGTGGGCCCCGGGGTTTCTAACTGAAGTCCCCATTTGACCCAGATGTGCCTGCTTTCTCTGCATTAGCCAGCAGGGTTTGGAACTGAAGTCCCCATTTCACCCGGGGTGCCTGCTTTCTCTACATTGGCCCCCGGGGTTTGGAATTGATGTCCCCATTTCAACTGGGAGAGCCTTCTTTCTGTTCCTTGGCCCCCGGGGTTTGTAACTTAAGTTGCCTTTTCCTTCGGGGGTGCCTGCTTTCTCTTCATTGGCCCCCAGGATTTCTAACTGAACTCCCCATTTAACCCCGGGGTGCCTGCTCTCTCTTCATTGGCCACTGGGGTTTCTAATTCAAGTCCCCATTTCACACAGGGGTGCCAGCTCTCTCTTCATTGAGCCCTGGGGTTTGTAACTGAAGTCCCCTTTTCATCCAAGTGTTACTGCTTTCTCTACACTGGTCCCCGGGGTTTTGAATTGATGTCCCCATTTCACCCGTGGGAGCCTGCTTTCTGTTCATTGGCCCCCGGGGTTTGTAACTTAAGTTGCCTTTTCCTTCGGGGGTGCCTTCTTTCTCTTCATCGGCCCCCGGGGTTTCAAACTGAAGTCCCTATTTCACATGGGGGTGCCTGCCTTCTCTTCATTGGCCCCCAGAGTTTCTAATAGAAGTCCCCATTTCCCCTTTGGGGTGCCTGCATTCTCTTCATTGGGCCCCAGGTTTTCGATCTGAAGTCCCCATTTCTCCCGGGGTTGCCTGCTTTCTCTTCATTGGCCCCCGGGGTTTCGAACTGAAGTCCCCATTGCACCCAGGTGTGCATGCTTTCTTTTCATTGACCCCCGAGGTTTTGAACTAAAGTCCCCATTTCATCTGGGAGTGCCAGCTTTCACTTCACTGGACCCCGCGTTTTTGAAATGAAGTCCCCATTTCATACGGGGGTGCCGGCTTTCTCTTCATTGGTCCCCAGGGTTTCAAACTGAAGTCCCCATTTCACCCGGGGCTGCCTGCTTTCTCTTCATTGGACCCGGGGTTTCGAACTAACGTCCCCATTGCACCCAGGTATGCATGCTTTCTCTTCATTGGACCCTGGTGTTTGGAACTGAAATCCCCATTTCACCCAGGGTGCCTGCTTTCTCTTTATTGGCCCCGGGGTTTCTAATTGAATTCCCCATTTCACCTGGGGGTGCCAGTTTTCTCTTCACTGGCCCCTGGGTTTTCGAATGAAATCCCCATTTCACACGGGGGTGCCAGCTTTCTCTTCACTGGCCCCCGTGTTTTCGAATGAAGTCCCCATTTCACACGGGGGTGCCGGCTTTGTCTTTATTGGGCCCCAGGGTTACTAACTGAAGTCCCCTTTTGACCCAGATGTGCCTGCTTTCTCTTCATTGGCCCCCAGGATTTGGAACTGAAGTCCCCATTTCAACCAGCGGTGCCTGCTTTCTCTACATTGGTCCCCGGGGTTTCGAATTGAATTCCCCATTTCACCTGGGGGTGCCAGCTTTCTCTTCACTGGCCCCTGGGTTTTCAAATGAAGTCCCCATTTCACACGGGGGTGCCAGCTTTGTCTTCACTGTCCCTCAGGTTTTCAAATGAAGTCCTCATTTCACACAGGGATGCCAGCTTTTTCTTTATTGGGCCCTGGGGTTTCTAACTAAAGTCCCCTTTTGACACAGATGTGCCAGCTTTCTCTTCATTGGCCCCCAGAGTTTGGAACTGAAGTCCCCATTTCACCCGAGGGTGCCTGCTCTCTCTATATTTGCCCCTGGGGTTTCAAAATAAATCCCCATTGTACCCAGGTATGCATGCTTTCTCTTCATTGGCCCCCGGGGTTTCTAATTCAAATCCCCATTTCACACGGGGTTGCCGGCTTTCCCTTCATTGGGTTGCCGGGTTTCGAACTAAAGTCCCCATTTCACCAAGGAGTGCCTGCTTTCTCTTCATTGCCCCCCGGGGTTTCCAACTGAAATCCCCATTTCATCCGCGGGTGCCTGCTTTCTCTTCAGTGGCCCCTGGGGTTTCGAACTGAAGTCTCCATTTCACCCGGGGGTGCCTGCTTCCTCTAAATTGGCCCCGGGGTTTCTAATTGAATTCCCCATTTCACCTGGGGGTTCCAGCTTTCTCTTCACTGGCCCCCGGGTTTTCGAATGAAGTCCCCATTTCACACAGGGGTCCCGAAATTCTCTTTATTGGGCCCCGAGGTTTCTAACTGAAGTCCCCATTTGACCCATATGTGCCTGCTTTCTCTTCATTGGCCCCCAGGGTTTGGAACTGAAGTCCCCATTTCACCCGGGGGTGCCTGCTTTCTCTACATTGGCCTCCGGAGTTTCGAATTGATGTCCCCATTTCACCCTGGGGAGCCTGCTTTCTGTTCATTGGCCCCCGGGGTTTGTTACGTAAGTCACCTTTTCCTCTGGGGGTGACTGTTTTCTCTTCATTGGCCCCCGGGATTTCTAATTGAAGTCCCCATTTAACCCTGGGGTGCCTGCTTTCTCT
>NW_003852785.1:127284-131823 GCF_000181295.1 Otolemur garnettii
TCACCTTTTCCTCTGGGGGTGACTGTTTTCTCTTCATTGGCCCCCGGGATTTCTAATTGAAGTCCCCATTTAACCCTGGGGTGCCTGCTTTCTCTACATTGGCCGCCGGGATTTCGAACTAAAGTCCCCATTGCACCCTGGTGTTCCTGATTCCTCTTCATTGGCCCCCGGGGTTTCGAATTCAAGTCCCTATTTTACCCAGGGGTGCCTGCTTTCTCTTTATTGGCCCCCAGGGTTTCGAATTGATATCCCTATTTCATTCCGGGGAGCCTGCTTTCTGTTCATTGGCCCCCGGGATTTGCAACTTAAGTCCCCTTTCCCCCAGAGGGTGCCTGCTTTCTCTTCATTGGCCCCCGGGATTTCTAATTGAAGTCTTCATTTAATCCCGGGGTGCCAAATTTCTAGTCACTGGCCCCCGGGTTATCGAATGAAGTCCCCATTTCACACGGGGGTGCTGGCTTTCTCTTCATTGGGCCGTTGTGTTTCTAACTGAAGTCCCCATTTAACCCAGATGTGCCTGCTTTCTCTACATTGGCCCCCAGGGTTTTGATCTAAAGTCCCCATCGCATGCAGGTGTGCCTGCTTCCTCTTCATTGGCCCCCTGGGTTCCAATTAAAGTCTCAATTTTACCCAGGGGTGCCTGCTTTCTCTTTATTGGCCCTGGGAGTTTCGAATTAATATCCCGATTCCACCACGGGGTGCCTGCTTTCTGTTCATTGGCCCCCGGGATTTGTAACTTAAGTCCCCTATTCCCCAGGGCGTGCCTGCTTTCTCTTCTTTGGCCCTTGGGGTTTCGAACTGAAGTCTCCATTTAACCCCAATGTGCCAACTTTCTCTTCATTGGCCCCCGGGGTTTCTAATTCAATTCCCCATTTCACACGGGGGTGCCGGCTTTCCCTTCATTGGGCAGCAGGGTTTCGAACTAAAGTCCCCATTGCACCCAGGTGTGCCTGCTTTCTCTTCATTGGACCCCAGAGTTTCGAACTGAAGTCCCCATTTTACCCGGGGGTGTCTGCTTCCTCTTAATTGACCCCGGGGTTTCAAACTAACGTCCCCATTGCACCCAGGTATGCATGCTTTCTCTTCATTGGCCCCTGGGGTATCGAACTGAAGTACTCATTTCTCCCGGGGCTGTCTGCTTTCTCTTCTTTGGCCCCGGGGTTTCGAACTAACGTCCCCATTGCACCCAGGTATGCATGCTTTCTCTTCATTGGCCCCTGGGGTATCAAACTGAAGTACTCATTTCTCCCGGGGGGTGCCTGCTTCCTCTTCATTGGCCCCAGGGTTTCTAGTTGAATTCCCCATTTCACCTGGGGGTGCCAGCTTTCTCTTCACTGGACCGCGGGTTTTCAAGTGAAGTCCGCATTTCACATGGTGGTGCCAGCTTTCTGTTTATTGGGTCCTGGGGTTTCTAACTGAAGTCCCCATTTGACCCAGATGTGCCTGCTTTCTCTACATTGGCCCCCGAGGTTTCGAATTAATGTCCCCATTTCACCTGGAGGAGCCTGATTTCTGTTCATTGGCACCCGGGGTTTGTAACGTAAGTCGCCTTTTCTTCCAAGTGTGCCTGCTTTCTCTTCATTGGCCCCCGGGATTTCTAATTGAAGTCCCCATTTAACCCCGGGGTGCCTGCTTTCTCTTCATTGGCCACCAGAGTTACTATTTAAAGTCCCCATTTCACACGGGGGTGCCAGCTCTCTCCTCATTGGGCCCCAGGATTTGTAACTGAAGTCCCCATTTCATCCAAGTGTATCTGCTTTCTCTTCATTGGCCCCACGGTTTCGTACTGAATTCCCCATTGCACCCAGGTGTGCCTGCTTTCTCTTCATTGACCCCCGGGGTTTCAAACTGAAGTCTTTTTTTCATCTGGGGGTGCCTGCTTTCTCTTCATTGGCCCCCAGGGAATCTAATAGAAGTCCCCATTTCCCCCTTGGGGTGCCTGCATTCTCTTCATTAGGCCCCAGGGTTTCGACCTGAAGTCCCCATTTCTCCCGGGGTTGCCTGCTTTCTCTTCATTGGTTCCCGGGGTTTCGAACTGAAGTTCCTATTACACCCAGGTATGCATGCTCTCTCTTCATTAACCCCCGAGGTTTTGAACTGAAGTCCCCATTTCACCCGGGGGTGCCAACTTTCTCTTCAGTGAACACCGAGTTTTTGAATTGAAGTCCCCATTTCACACGGGGGTGCCGGCTTTCTCTTCATTGGTCCCCGGGGTTTCCAACTGAGGTCCATATTTCACCCAGATGTGCCTGCTTTCTCTACCTTGGCGCCCGGGGTTTTGAACTAAAGTCCCCATTTCACCCAGGAGTGCCAGCTTCCTCTTCATTGGCCCCCAGGGTTTTGAACTCAAGTCCCTATTTTACCCGGGGGTGCCTGCTTTCTCTTTATTGGCCCCTGGGGTTTTGAATTGATATCCCGATTTCACCCTGGGGAGCCTGCTTTATGTTCATTGGACCCCGGGGTTTGTAACTTATGTCCCCTTTTCCCTAGAGGGTGCCTGCTTTCTCTTCATTGGCCCCCGGGATTTCTAATTGAAGTCTCCATTTAAGCCCGGGGTGCCAACTTTCTCTTCACTGGCCCCCGGGTTTTCGAATGAAGTCCCCATTTCACACGGGGGTGCCGGCTTTCTCTTTATTGGGCCCCGAGGTTTCTAACTGAAGTCCCCATTTGACCCAGAAGTGCCTGCTTACTCTGCATTGGCCCCCGGGGTTTCGAACTAAAGTCCCCATTGCACCCAGGAGTGCCTGCTTTCTCTTCATTGGCCCCCGAGTTTTCAAACTGAAGTCCCCAGTTTACCCGGGGGTGCCTGCTTTCTCTTCATTGGCCCCCGGGTTTTCGACCTGAAGTCCCCATTTCACCCGGGGCTGCCTGTTTTCTCTTCATAGGCCCCGGGGTTTCGAACTAACGTCCCCATTGCACCCAGGTATGCATGCTTTCTCTTCATTGGCCCCTGGGGTTTCTAATCGAAGTCCCCATTTCACCTGGGGGTGCCTGCTTCCTCTTCATTGGCCCCAGGGTTTCTAATTGAATTCCCCATTTAACCTGGGGTTGCCAGCTTTCTCTTCACTGGACCTTGGGTTTTCGAGTGAAGTCCCCATTTCACATGGCGGTGCCGGCTTTCTCTTTATTTGGACCTGGGGTTTCTAACTGAAGTCCCCATTTGACTCAGATGTGCCTTCTTTCTCTTCATTGGCCCCCAGGGTTTGGAACTGAAGTCCCCATTTCACCCGGCGTTTCCTGCTTTCTCTACATTGGCCCCCGAGGTTTCAAATTGATGTCCCCATTTCACCTGGAGGAGCCTGATTTCTGTTCATTGGCACCCTGGGTTTGGAACTTAAGTCACCTTTTCTTCCAGGGGTGCCTGCTTTCTCTTCATTGGCCCCCGGGATTTCTAATTGAAGTCCCCATTTAACCCCGGGGTGCCTGCTTTCTCATCATTGGCCACCGGGGTTTCTATTTCAAGACCCCATTTCACCTGGGGGTGCCTGCATTATCTTTATGGGCCCCGGGATTTCTAATTGAATTCCCCATTTCACCTGGGGGTGCCAGCTTTCTCTTTCCTGGCCCCCGGATTTTCGAATGAAGTCCCCATTTCACACGGGGGTACCGGCTTTAACTTTATTGGACCCTGGGGTTTCGAACCAAAGTCCCCATTGCACCCAGGTATGCATGCTTTCTCTACATTGGCCCCCTGGTTTTCGAATTGATATCCTGATTTCACCCCGGGGAGCCTGCTTTCTGTTCATTGGACCCCAGGGTTTGTATCTTAAGTCCCTTTTTCCCCAGAGGGTGCCTGCTTTCTTTTCATTGGCCCTCAGGATTTATAATTGAAGTCTCCATTTAACCCCGGGGTGCCAACTTTCTCTTCATTGGCCCCCGGAGTTTCTAATTCAAGTCCCCATTTCACAAAGGGGTGCCGGCTTTCTCTTCATTGGGCCCTGGGATTTTGTAACTGAACTCCCCATTTCATCCAAGTGTTACGGCTTTCTCATCATTGGCCCCAGGGTTTGAAAATGAAGTCCCCATTGCACCCAGATGTGCCTGCTTTCTCTTCATTGGCCCCCAGGGTTTCAAACTGAAGTCCCCATTTCACCCGGGGCTGCCTGCTTTCTCTTCACTGGCCACCGGGGTTTCTGATTCAAGTCCCCATTTCACACGAGGGTGCCGGCTCTCTCTTCAATGGGCCCCGGGGTTTATAACTGAAGTCCCCATTTCATCCAAGTTTTACTGCTTTCTCTTCATTGGCCCCCTGGATTTCTAACTGAAGTCCCCATTTAACCCCGGGGTGCCTGCTTTCCCTTCCTTGGGCCCCAGGGTTTGGAACTAAAGTCCCCACTGCACCCAGGTGTGACTGCTTCCTCTTCTTTGACCCCGGGGGTTTCAAACTCAATTCCATATTTTACCTGGGGGTGCCTGCTTTCTCTTTATTGGCCATCACGGTTTCGAATTGATATCCCGATTTCACCCTGGGGAGCCTGCTTTATGTTCATTGGACCCCGGGGTTTGTAACTTATGTCCCCTTTTCCCCAGAGGGTGCCT
>NW_003852785.1:132628-133906 GCF_000181295.1 Otolemur garnettii
GGTGCCTGCTTCCTCTTCATTGGCCCCAGTGTTTCTAATTGAATTCCCCATTTTACCTGGGGGTGCAAGCTTTCTCTTCACTGGCCCCCGGGTTTTCTAATGAAGTCCCCATTTCACACGGAGGTGCCTACTTCCTCTTCATTGGCCCCTTGGTTTCCGAACTCAAGTCCCTATCTTACCCGGGGGTGTCTGCTTACTCTACATTGGCCCCTGGGGTTTTGAATTTATATCCCGATTTCTCCCCGGGGAGCCTGCTTTCTGTTCATTGGCCCCTGGGGTTTGTAACTTAAGTCCCCTTTTCCCCAGAGGGTGCCTGCTTTCTCTTCATTGGTCCCCGGGTTTCGAATTAAAGTCCACATTGCACCCAGTTGTGCCTGCTTTCTCTTCATTGTCCCCTGGGGTTTCAAACTGAAGTCCCCATTTTACCCAGCGGTGCCTGCTTTCTCTTCATTGGCCCCGGGGTTTGGAACTGAAGTACCCATTTCATCTGGGGCTGCCTGCGTTCTCTTCATTGGCCCCGGGGGTTTCCAACTAACGTCCCCATTGCACCCAGGAATGCATGCTTTCTCTTCATTGGACCCTGGGGTTTCGAACTGAAGTCCTCATTTCACCCGGGGGTGCCTCCTTTATCTTCATTGGACCCCGGGGTTTCGAATTGATGTCCCCATTTTATCCGGGGGAGCCTGCTTTCTGTTCATTGGCCCCCGGGGTTTGTAACTTAAGTCGCCCTTTCCTCTGGGGCTGCCTGATTTCTCTTCATTGGCCCCCGGGATTTGTAACTGAAGTTCCCATTTAACCCCGGGGTGCCTATTTCGCTTCATTGGCCACCGGGGTTCTGATTTAAGTCCCCATTTCACACGGGGGTGCCGGCTTTCTCTTTTTGGGCTCCGGGGTTTCTAACTGAAGTCCCCATTTGACCCAGATGTGCGTGTTTTCTCTTTATGGCCCCCAGGGTTTGGAACTGAAGTCCCCATTTCACACGGGGGTGCCTGCTTGCTCTACATTCGCCCCCGGGGTTTCAAATTGATATCCGGATATCACCCCGGCGAGCCTGCTTTCTGTTAATTGGCCCCCGGGGTTTGTAACTTTAGTCCCCTTTTCCCCAGAGGGTGCCTGCTTTCTCTTCATTGGCCCCGGGGATTTCTAATTGAAGTCTCCATTTAACCCTGGGGTGCCAACTTTCTCTTCAGGGGTTTCTAATTCAAGCCTCCATTTCACATGGGGTTGCCGGCTTTCTCTTCATTGGGCCCCGGGGGTTTGTAACTGAAGTCCCCAGTT
>NW_003852785.1:134118-138526 GCF_000181295.1 Otolemur garnettii
CTTTGGCCCCCGGGGTTTGTAACTTAAGTATCCTTTTCCTCAGATGGTGCCTGCTTTCTCTTCATTGGTCCCCAGGATTTCTAATTGAAGTCTCCATTTAACCCCGGGGTGCCAAATTTCTCATCATTTGCTCCCGGGGTTTCTAATTCAAGTCCCCATTTCACAGGGGGGTATCGGATTTCTCTGCATTTGACCCCCGGGTTTTGAACTAAAGTCCCCATTTCACCTGGGGCTGCCTGCTTTCTCTTCATTGGCCCTGTGGTTTCGAACTAACGTCCCCATTGCACCCAGGTGTTCCTGCTTCCTCTTCATTGGCCCAGGGGATTTCTAATTGAAGTCTCCATTTAACCCCGGGGTGTCAACTTTCTCTTCACTGACCCTGCGTTTTCGATTGAAGTCCCCATTTCACCCGGGGGTGCCTGCTTTCTCTTCATTGAACCCCAGGGTTTCTAACTGAAGTCCACATTTCACCCAGATGTGTCTGCATTCTCTACATTGGCCCCCGGGGTTTCGAACTAACGTCCCCATTGCACGCAAGTGTGCCTGCTTCCTCTTCTTTGGCTCCCGGGGTTTTGAACTCAAGTCCCTACTTTACCCGGAGGTCTCTGCTTTCTCTTTATTGGGCCCTGAGGTTTCCAATTGATATCCAGATGTCACCCCGGGGAGCCTGCTTTCTGTTCTTTGTACCCTGGGGTTTGTAACTTAAGTCCCCTATTCCCCAGGGGGTGCCTGCTTTCTCTTCATTGTCCCTGGGGATTTCTTATTGAAGTCTCCATTTAACCCCTGGGTGCCAATTTTCTCTTCATTGGCCACCGGGGTTTCTAATTCAAGTCCCATTTTCACACAAGGGTACCGGCTTTCTCTTCATTGGGCCCCAGGGGTTTGTAACTGAACTCCCCATTTCATCCAAGTGTTACTGCTTTCTCATCATTGGACCCAGGGTTTCAAAATGAAGTCTCCATTGCACCCAGATATGCCTGCTTTCTCTTCATTGGCACCCGGGGTTTCAAACTGAACTCCCCATTTTACCCGGGGGTGACTGCTTTCTCTTTATTGGCCTCGGGATTTCTAATTAAATTCCCCATTTGACCTGGGGGTGCCAGATTTCTCTTCACTGGCCCCCGGGTTTTCGAATGAAGTCCTCATTTCACACGGAGGTGCCAGCTTTCTCTTCACTGGTCCCCGGGTTTTCGAATGAAGTCCCCATTTCACACGGGGGTGCCGGCTTTGTCTTTATTGGGCCCTGAGGTTTCTAACGGAAGTCCCCATTTGACCCAGAAGTGCCTGCTTACTCTACATTGGCCCCTGGGGTTTCGAACTAAAGTCCCCATTGCACCCAGGTGTGCCTGCTTCCTTTTCATTGGATCCCGGGGTTTTTAACTCAAGTCCCTATTTTACCCGGGGGTGCCTGCTTTCTCTTTATTGGACCCCGGGGTTTCGAATTGATATCCCGATTTCACCCCGGGGTGCCTGCTTTCTGTTCATTGGCCCCCGGGGTTTGTAACTTAAGTCCCCTTTCCCCAGAGGGTGTCTGCTTTCTATTCATTGTCCCCCAGGGTTTTGAACTTCAGTCCCCATTTCACCCGGGGTTGCCTGCTTTCTCTTCATTGGCCTCGGCGTTTCGAACTAACGTCCCCATTGCTCCCAGGTATGCATCCGTTCTCTTCATTGGACCCGGGGGTTTCGAACTGAAGTCCTCATTTCTCCCGGGGGTGCATTCTTTCTCTTTATTTGCCTCGGGGTTTATAATTGAATTCCCCATTTCACCTGGGGGTGCCAGCTTTCTCTTCACTGGCCCCTGGGTTTTCGAATGAAGTCCCCATTTCACACGGGGGTTCCAGATTTCTCTTCACTGGCCCCCGGGTTTTCGAATGAAGTCCCCATTTCACACGGGGGTGCCGGCTTTCTATTTCTTGGGCCCCCGGGGTTTCTAACTGAAGCCCCCATTTCTCCCAGATGTGCCGGCTTTCTCTTCATTGGCCCTCAGGGTTTGGAACTGAAGTCCCCATTTCACCCAGGGGTGCCTGCTTTCTCTACATTGGCCCCTGGGGTTTCGAATTGATGTCGCCATTTCACCCGGGGGAGCCTGCTTTCTGTTCATTGGCCCCCGGGGTTTGTAACTTCAGTCGCCTTTTCCTCCGGGGGTGCCTGCATTCTCTTCATTGGGCCCCAGGCTTTCGATCTGAAGTCCCCATTTCTCCCGGGGTTGCCTGCTATCTCTTCATTGTTTCCTGGGGTTTTGAACTGAGTTCCCCATTGCACCCAGGTGTGCATGCTTTCTCTTCATTGACCCCCGAGGTTTTGAACTGAAGTCCCCATTTCACAAGGGGGTGGCAGCTTTCTCTTCACTGGTCCCCAGGTTGTTGAATTGAAGTCCCCATTTCACACAGGGGTGCCGGTTTTCTCTTCATTGGTCCCTGGGGTTTCTAACTGAAGTCCACATTTCACCCAGATGTGCCTGCTTTCTCTACATTGGCCCCCGGGGTTTCGAACTAAAGTCCCCATTTCACCCAGGTGTGCCTGCTTCCTCTTCATTGGCCCCCGGGGTTTTGAACTCATGTCCCTATTTAACCCGGGGGTGCCTGCTTTCTCTTTATTGACCCCCTGTGTTTCGAATTGATATCCCGATAACACCCGAGGGAGCCTGCTTTCTGTTCATTGGCCCCCGGGGTTTGTAACTTAAGTCCCCCTTTCCCCAGAGGGTGCCTGCTTTCTCTTCATTGGCCCCCAGGATTTCTAATTGAAGTCTCCATTTAACCCCGGGGTGCGAACTTTCTCTTCATTTGCCCCCGGGGATTCGCACTGAAGTCCCCATTTCACCTGGGGCTGCCTGCTTTCTCTTCATTGTCCCCTGGGGTTTCGAACTGAAGTCCCCATTGCACCCAGGTGTGCATGCTTTCTCTTCATTGACCCCCGAGGTTTTGAACTGAAGTCCCCATTTCACCCAGGAGTGCCAGCTTTCTCTTCACTGGCCCACGGATTTTGAATTGAAGTCCCCATTTCACACGAGGGTGCCGGCTTTCTCTTCATTGGCCCCCGGGGTTTCTAACTGAAGTCCACATTTCGTCCAGATGTGCCTGCTTTCTCTACTTTGGCCACCGGTGTTTGAAATAAAGTCCCCCTTGCATGCAGGTGTGCCTGCTTCCTCTTCATTGGCCCCCGGTGTTTCGAACTCAAGTCCCTATTTTACAAGGGGGTGCCTGCTTCCTCTTCATTCGCCCCTGGGGATTCGCACTGAAGTCCCCATTTCACCCGGGGCTGCGTGCTTTCTCTTCATTGACCCCCGGGGTTTGCAATAGAAGTCCCCATTTCCCCCGTGGGTGTCTGCTTTCTCTTCCTTGGTCCCCGGGGTTTCAAACTGAAGTCCCCATTTTACCCGGGGGAGCCTGCTTTCTGTTTATTGGCCCCCGGGATTTCTAATTGAAGTCTCCATTTAACCCCGAGGTGCCAACTTTCTCTTCATTGGCCCCCGGGGTTTCTAATTCAAGTCCCCATTTCACACGGGGTTGCCAGATCTCTCTTCATTGGGCCCCGGGGTTTGTAACTGAAGTCCCCATTTCATCCAAGTGTTACTGCTTTCTCTTCATTGGCCACAGGGTTTTGAACTGAAGTCCCCATTGCACCCAGGTGTGCATGCTTTGTCTTCATTGGCCCCTGGGGTTTCAAACTGAAGTCCCCATTTCACACGGAGGTGCCTACTTTCTCTTCATTGGGTCCCAGGGGTTTGGAACTGAAGTCCCTATTTCATCCAAGTATTACTGCTTTCTCTTCATTGGCCCCCGGTTTATCCAGCTGAAGTCCCCATTTCAGCTGGGGCTGCCTGCATTCTCTTCATTAGTCCCAGGGTTTCGAACTAAAGTTCCCATTGTACCCAGGTATGCATGCTTTCTCTTCATTGGACCCTAGGGTTTCCTACTGAAGTCCCCATTTCCCCCGGGGGTGCCTGCTTTGTCTTTATTGGCCCTGAGGTTTCTAATTGAATTCCCCATTTCACCTGGAGGTGCCAGCTTTCTCTTCAAGGGCCCTCGGGTTTTCGAATGAAGTCCCCATTTCACATGGGGGTGCCGGCTTTGTCTTTATTGGGCCCCGGGGTTTCTAACTGAAGTCCCCATTTGACCCAGATGTGCCTGCTTTCTCTTCATTGGCCCTCAGTGTTTGGACCTTAAGTCCCCATTTCACCCGGGGGTGCCTGCTTTCTCTACCTTGGCCCCCGGGGTTTCAAACTGATGTCCCCATTTCACCCAGGGGAGTCTGCTTTCTGTTCATTGGCCCCAGGGGTTTGTAACTTAGGTCGCCTTTTCCTCTGGGGGTGCCAGCTTTTTCTTCATTGGCCCCTGGGATTTCTACTTGAAGTCCCCATTTAACCCCGGGGTGCCTGCTCTCTCTTCATTGGCCACCGGGGTTTCTA
>NW_003852785.1:138567-148970 GCF_000181295.1 Otolemur garnettii
TCTCTCTTCAATGGGCCCCGGGGTTTGTAACTGAAGTCACCATTTCATCCAAGTGTTACTGCTTTCTTTTCATTGGCCCCAGGGTTTCTTACTGACGTCACCATTGCACCCAGGTGTGCCAGCTTTCTCTTCTTTGAACCCCGGGGTTTCAAACTGAAGTACCCATTTATTCCGAGGGTGCCTGTTTTCTCTTCATTGGCCCCCGGGTTTCGAACTGAAGTCCGTATTTCACATGGGTGTGCCTGCTTTCTCTTCATTGGACCCCAGGGTTTCTAATAGAAGTCCCCATTTCCGCTTTGGGGTTCCTGCATTATCTTCGTTAGGCCCCAGGGTTTCGATCTGAAGTCCCCATTTCTCCCGCGGTTGCCTGCTTTCTCTTCATTGGCCCTGGGATTTCAAACTGAAGTCCCCATGTCTTCCGGGGGTGCCTGCTTTCTCTTCACTGGACCCCGAGGTTTTGAACTGAAGTCCCCATTTCACACAGGGGTGCCGGCTTTCTCTTCATTGGTCCCCGGGGTTTCTAACTGAAGTCCACTTTCGCCCAGGGGTGCCTGCTTCCTCTTCATTGGTGCCCGGGGTTTCCAAACTCAAGACCCTATTTCACCTCGGGAGGCCTGCTTTCTCTTTATTGGCCCCTGGGGTTTCGAATTGATATCCCAATTTCACCCCGGGGAGCCTGCTTTCTGTTCTTTGGCCCCGGGGTTTGTAACTTAAGTACCCTTTTCCCCAGAGGGTGCCTGCTTTCTCTTCATTGGCCCCCAGGATTTCTACTTGAAGTCTCCATTTAACCCCGGGGTGCGAACATTCTCTTCATTGGCCCCCGGGGTTACTAATTCACGTCCCCATTTCACAGGGGGTTATCGGATTTCTCTGCATTGGACCCCCGGGTTTCGAACTAAAGTCCCCATTGCACCGAGGTGTGCCTGCTTGCTCTTTATTGGCCCCCGGGATTTCGATCTGAAGTCCCCATTTTCCCCGGGGCTGCCTGCTTTCTCTTTATTGGCCCCCAGGGTTTCGAATTGATGTCCCCATTTCACACGGGGCTGCCTGCTTTCTCTTCATTGGCCCTGGGGTTTCGAACTAACGTCCCCATTGCACCCAGGTATACATGCTTTTTCTTCATTGGAGCCTTGGGTTTGGAACTGAAGTCCCCATTTCACCCGAGGGTGCCTGATTTCTCTTTATTGGCCTCGGGATTTCCAATTGAATTCCCCATCTCACCTGGGGGTGCCAGCTTTCTCTTCACTGACCCCTGGGTTTTGGAATGAAGACTCCATTTCACACGGCGGTGCGAGCTTTCTCTTCACTGGACCCCGGGTTTTCGAATGAAGTCCCTATTTCACACGGGGGTGCCGGCTTTGTCTTTAGTGGGCCCCGGAGTTTCTAACTGAAGTCCCCATTTGACCCAGATGTGCCTGCTTTCTCTGCATTAGCCAGCAGGGTTTTGGAACTGAAGTCCCCATTTCACCCGGGGGTGCCTGCTTTCTATCATTGGCCCCCGGGGTTTGTAACTTAAGTTGCCTTTTCCTTTGGGGGTGCCTGCTTTCTCTTCATTGGCCCCAGGATTTCTAATTAAGGTCTCCATGTAACCTCGGGGTGCCTGCTTTCTCTTCATTGGCCACCGGGTTTCTAATTCAAGTCCCCATTTCACACGGGGGTGCGGGCTCTCTCTTCATTGGGTCCCGGGGTTTGTAACTGAAGTCCCCATTTCATCCAAGTGTTACTGCTTTCTCTTCATTGGACCCAGGGTTTCAAACTGAAGTCCCCATTGCACCCAGGTGTGCCTGCTTTCTCTCCAGTGGCCCCCGGGGTTTCAAACTGAAGTCCCCATTTCATCCAGGGGTACCTGCTTTCTCTTCATTGGTCCCCGAGGTTTTGAACTGAGGTCCCTATTTCACATGGGGGTGCCTGATTTCTCTTCATTGGCCCCCGGGGTTTCTAATTTAAGTCCCCATTTAACACAGGGGTGCCGTCTTTCCTTTCATTGGGCCACCGGGTTTCGAACTAACGTCCCCATTGCACCCAGGTATGTATGCTTTCAATTCATTGGACCCTGGGGTTTCGAACTGAAGTCCCAATTTCACCCGGGGGTACCTGCTTTCTCTTTTTTGGCCCTGGGATTTGTAATTGAATTCCCCATTTCACCTGGGGGTGCCAGCATTCTATTCACTGGAACCAGGGTTTTCAAATGAAGTTCCCATTTCACACGGGGTGCTGTCTTTGTCTTCATTGGGCCCCGGGGTTTCTAACTGAAGTCCCCTTTTGACCCAGATGTGCCTGCTTTCTCTTCATTTTCCCCCAGGGTTTGGAACTGAAGTCCCCATTATACCCGGGGGTGCCTGCCTTTTCTACATTGGCCCCCAGGGTTTCGAATTGATGTCCCCATTTCACCCGGGGGAGCCTGCTTTCTGTTCATTGGCCCCCAGGGTTTGTAATTTAAGTCGCCTTTTCTTTCGGGGGTGCCTGCTTTCTCTTTATTGGCCCCAGGGATTTCTAATTGAAGTCCCCATTTAACCCCGGGGTGCCTGCTTTCTCTTCATTGGCCACCAGGGTTTCCAATTCAAGTCCCCAATTCACACAGGGGTGCCGGCTCTCTCTTCATTGGGCCCGGGGTTTGTAACTGAAGTCCCCATTTCATCCAAGTGTTACTGCTTTCTCTTCTTTGGACCCAGGGTTTCGAACTGAAGTCCCCATTGCACCCAGGTGTGTCTGCTTTCTCTTCATTGGCCCCCGGGGTTTCTAACTCAAGTCCCCATATCATCCGGGGGTGCCTACTTTCTCTTCATTGGCCCCCAGGGTTTCAAACTGAAGTCCCTATTTCACATGGGGGTGCCTGCTTTCTCTTAATTGGCCCCCAGAGTTTCTAATAGAAGTCCTTATTTCCCCTTTGGGGTGCCTGCATTCTCTTCATTGGGCCCCAGGGTTTCGATCTGTAGTCCCCATTTCTCCCGGGGTTGCCTGCTTTCTCTTCATTGGCCCCCGGGGTTTCTAACTGAAGTCCCCATTACACCCAGGTGTGCATGCTTTCTCTTCATTGACCCCCGAGCTTTTGAACTGAAGTCCCCATTTCACCTGGGGGTGCCAGCTTTCTCTTCACTGGCCCCTGGGTTTTTGAAATGAAGTCCCCATTTCATACAGGGGTGCCGGCTTTCTCTTCATTGGTCCCTGGGGTTTCTAACTGAAGTCCACATTTCACCCAGATGTGCCTGCTTTCTCTACATTGGCCTCCGGGGTTTGTAACTTAAGTACCCTATTCCCCAGGGGGTGCCTGCTTTCTCCTCATTGGCCCACAGGATTTATAATTGAAGTCTCCATTTAACCCCGGGGTGCCAACTTTCTCTTCATTGGCCTTTGGGTTTTCTAATTCAAGTGCACATTTCACACGGGGGTGCCGGCTTTCTCTTCATTGGGCCCCGGGCGTTTGTAAGTGAAGTCCCCATTTCATCCAAGTCTTACTGCCTTCTCATCATTGGCCCGAGAGTTTCTAAATGAAGTCCACATTCCACCAAGATGTGCCTGCTTTCTCTTCATTGGCCACCGGGTTTCGAACTAACGTCCCCATTGCACCCAGGTATGCATGCTTTCTCTTCATTGGACCCTGGGGTTTCGAAGTGAAGTCCCCATTTCACCTGGGGGTGCCTGCTTTCTCTTTATTGGACCCTGGGTTTCTAATTGAATACCCATTTCACCTGGGGGTGCCAGCTTTCTCTTCACTGGCCCCCGGGTTTTCGAATGAATTCCCCATTTCACAAGGAGGTGCCAGCATTCTCTTCCCTGGCACGCGGGTTTTCGAATGACGTCCCCATTTCACACGGGGGTGCCGGCTTTGTCTTTATTGTGACCCTCAGTTTCTAACTGAAGTCCCCTTTTGACCCAGATTTGCCTGCTTTCTCTTCTTTGGCCCCAGGGGTTTGGAACTGAAGTCCCCATTTCATCGGGGGTGCCTGTTTTCTCTACATTGGCCCCCGAGGTTTCGAATTGATGTCCCCATTTCACCCGGGGGAGCCTGCTTTCTGTTCATTGGCCCCCGGGGTTTGTAACTTAAGTCACCTTTTCCTTCGGGGGTGCCTGCTTTCTCTTTATTGGCCCCAAGGATTTCTAATTGAAGTCCTCATTTAAACCCGGGGTGCCTGCTTTCTCTTCATTGGCCACCGGGGTTTCGGATTCAAGTCCCCATTTCACACGTGGGTGCCGGCTCTCTCTTCACTGGCCCCAGGGGTTTGTAACTGAAGTCCCCATTTCTCCAAGTTTTACTGCTTTCTCTTCATTGGCCCCAGGGTTTGGAACTGAAGTCCCCATTGCACCAAGATGTGCTTGCTTTCTCTTCATTGGCCCCCGGGGTTTCGAAATAAAGTCCCCATTGTACCCAGGTATGCATGCTTTCTCTTCATTGGTCCCTGGGGTTTTGAACTGAAACCCCATTTCACCTGGGGGTGCCTGCTTTCTCTTTATTGCTCCCGGCGTTTCTAATTGAACTCCCTATTTGACCTGGGGGTGCCAGCTTTCTCTTCACTGGCCCCCAGGTTTTCGAATGAAATCCCCATTTCACACGGAGGTGCTGACTTTGTCTTTATTGTGCCCCTGGATTACTAACTGAAGTCCCCTTTTGACCCAGATGTGCCTGCTTTTCATCATTGGCCCCCAAGGTTTGGAACTGAAGTCCCCATTTCACTCCAGAGTGTCTGCTTTCTCTACATTGGCAATCGGGATTTCGAATTGAGTTCCCCATTTCACCCGGGGGTGCCAGCTTTCTCTTCACTGGCCACCAGGTTTTTTAATTGAAGTCCCCATTTCACACGGGGGTGCCGGCTTTCTCTTCATTGGTCCCCGGGGTTTCTAACTGAAGTCCACATTTCACCCTGATATACCTGCTTTCTCTATATTGGCTCTTGGGGTTTCCATCTAAAGTCCTCATTGCACCCAGGTGTGCCTGCTTCCTCTTCATTGGCCCCCTGGGTTTCGAACTCAAGTCTCTATTTTACCCAGGGGTGCCTGCTTTCTCTTTATTGGCCCCCGGGTTTTCGAATTGATATCCTGATTTCACCCCGGGGTGCCTGCTGTCTATTCTTTGGACCCCGGGGTTTGTAACTTAAGCCCCCAATTCCCCAGGGGGTGCCAGCTTTCTCCTCATTGGCCACCGGGGTTTATAATTGAAGTCTCTATTTAACCCCGGGGTGCCAACTTTCTCTTCCTTGGCCCCCGAGGTTTCTAATTCAAGTCCCCATTTCACACATGGGTGCTGGCTTTCTCTTCATTGGGCCCAGGGGGTTTGTAACTGAAGTCCCCATTTCATCCAGGTGTTATTGCTTTCTCATCATTGGCCCCAGGGTTTCAAAATGAAGTCCGCATTGCACCCAGATGTGCCGACTTTCTCTTCATTGGCCCCCGGGGTTTCGAACTGAAGTCCCCATTTTACCCGCAGGTGCCTGCTTGCTCTTTATTGGCCCCCGGGGTTTCTAACAGAAGTCCCCATTTCTCCCTGGGGGTGTCTGCTTTCTCTTCCTTGGGCCCCGGGGTTTCAAACTGAAGTCCGCATTTTACCCGTGGGAGCCTGCTTTCTCTTCATTGGCCCCCGCGATTTCTAATTGAAGTCTCCATTTAACCCCGGGGTGCCAACTTTCTCTTCATTGGCCCCAGGGTTTTCTAATTCAAGTCCCCATTTCACACAGGGGTGTCAGATTTCTCTTCATTGCATGCCCGGGTTTTGAACTGAAGTCCCCATTTCACCCGTGGCTGCCTACTTTCTCTTCTTTGGTCCCGGGATTTGAACTAACGTCCACATTGCACCCAGGTATGCATGCTTTCTCTTCAATGGCCCCTGGGGTTTCGAACTGAAGTCCCCTTTTTACGCGGGTGTGCCTACTTCCTCTTAATTGGCCCTGGGGTTTCTAACTGAATTCCCCATTTCACCTGGGGGTGCCAGCTTTCTCTTCACTGGCCCCCGGGTTTTCAAATGAAGTCCACATTTCACATGGGGGTGCCAGCTTTCTCTTTATTGGGCCCCGGGGTTTCTAACTGAAGTCCCCATTTGACCCAGATGTGCCTGCTTTCTCTTCATTGGCCCCCAGGGTTTGGAACTGAAGTCCCCATTTCACCTGGGGGTGCCTACTTTCTCTACATTGGCCCCCGGGGTTTCGAATTGATGTCCCCATTTCACCCGGGGGAGACTGTTTTCTGTTTTTTGGCCCCCGGGGTTTGTAACTTAAGTCTCCTTTTCTTCCGGGGGTACCTGCTTTCTTTTCATTGGGCCCTGAGATTTCTAATTGGAGTCCCCATATAACCCCGGGGTGCCTGCTTTCTCTTCGTTGGCCACCGGGGATTCTAATTCAGGTTCCCATTTCACACGGGGGTGCCGGCTCTCTCTTCATTGTGCGCCGGGGTTTGTAACTGAAGACCCATTTCATCCAAGTGTTACTGCTTTCTCTTCATTGGCCCTAGGGTTTCGAACTTAAGTCCCCATTGCACACAACTGTGCCTGCTTTCTCTTAATTGGCCCCTGAGGTTTCGAATTCATATCCCGATTTCACCCTGGGGTGCCTGCTTTCTGTTCATTGGCCCCCGGGGTTTGGAACTTAAGTCCCCTATTCCCTAGGTGGTTACTGGTTTCTCTTCATTGGCCCCCAGGATTTCTAATTGAAGTCTCCATTTAACCCCAGGGTTCCAACTTTCTCTTCATTGGTCCCCGGGGTTTCTAATTCAAGTCCCCATTTCACACGGGGGTGCCGGCCTTCTCTTCATTGGGCCCTGGGGGTTTGTAACGGAAGTCCCCATTTCATCCAAGTGTTACTGCTTTCTCATCATTGGCCCCAGGGTTTCAAAATGAAGTCCCCTTTGCACCCAGATGTGCCTGCTTTCTCTTCATTGGCCCCCGGGTTTTCAAACTGAAGTCCCCATTTCACCCGGGGCTGCCTGCTTTCTGTTCATAGGCCCCCGGGATTTCTAATTGAAGTCTCCATTTAAACCCGGCTTGCCAACTTTCTCTTCATTGGCCCCTAGGGTTTCTAATTCAAGTCCCCATTTCACACGGGGGTGTCGGATTTCTCTTCATTTGGCCCCTGGGTTTTGAACTAAAGTCCCCATTGCACCCAGGTCTGCCTGCTTTCTCTTCATTGACCCCGGGTGTTTCGAACTGAAGTCTCCATATTAACCCAAGTTGACAAACTTCTCTTCATTGGCCCCCAGGGTTTCTAATTCAAGTCCTCATTTGACACAGGAGTGCCAGTTTTCCTTTCATTGGGCCACCAGGTTTCGAACTAAAGTCCCCATTGCACCCAGGTGTGCCTGCTTTCTATTCATTGGCTCCCGGGGTTTCGAACTGAAGTCCCCATTTCACCCGGGGCTGCATGCTTTCTCTTCATTGGCCCCTGGGATTTCTAATAGAAATCCCCATTTCCCTCTGGGGGTGTCTGCTTTCTCTTCCTTGGGCTCCGGGTTTTTGAACTGAAGTCCCCATTTTACCCTGGGGACCCTGATTTCTGTTCATTGGCCCTCGGGTTTTTGAAATGAAGTCCCCATTTCATATGGGGGTGCCGGCTTTCTCTTCATTGGCCCCTGGGGTTTCTAGCTGAAGTCCACATTTCACCCAAATGTGCCTGCTTTCTCTAAATTGGCCCCTGGGGTTTCGAACTAATGTCCCCATTGCACCCAGGTGTGCCTGCTTCCTCTTCGTTGGCCCCTGGGGTTTCCAACTCAAGTCCCTATTTTACCCGGGGGTGCCTGCTTTCTCTTTATTGGCCCCCAGGGTTTCGAATTGATATCCCGGATTCACCTCGGGGAGTCTGCTTTCTCTTCATTGGCCCCCGGGGTTTGTAACTTAAGTCCCCTTTTCCCTAGAGGGTGCCTCCTTTCTCTTCATTGGTCCCCGGTATTTCTAATTGAAGTCTCCATTCAACCCCGGTGTGAAAACTTTCTCTTCATTGGCCCCCGGGGTTTCTAATTCAAGTCCCCATTTCACACGGGGGTGTCGGATTTCTTTTCATTGGACCCCCGAGTTTCGAAATAAAGTCCCCATTGCATCCAGGTGTGCCTGCTTTTGCTTCATTGGCCCCCGGCGTTTCGAACTGAAGTCCCCATTTCACCCGGGGTTTCCTGCTTTCTCTTTATTGGCACCGGGGTTTCTAATTGAATTCCCCATTTCACCTGGGGGTGCCAGCTTTCTCTTCAAGGGCCCCCGGGTTTTCGAATGAAGTCCCCATTTCACACGGGGGTGCCGGCTTTCTCTTTATTGGGCCCCGAAGTTTCTAACTGAAGTCCCCTATATACCCAGATATGCCTGCTTTCTCTTCATTGGCCCTCAGGGTTTGGTCCTGAAGTCCCCGTTTCACCTGGGGGTGCCTGCTTTCTCTACCTTGGCCCCTGGGGTTACGAATTGATGTCCCCATTTCACCTGGGGGAGCCGGTTTCTCTCCATTGGCCCCCGGGGTTTGTAACTTAATTCACCTTTTCCTCCGGGGGTGGCTGCTTTCTTTTCACTGGCCCCCGCGATTTCTAACTGAAGTCCCGATTTAACCCCGGGGTGCCTGCTTTCTCTTCATTGGTCCCCGGGATTTCTAACTGAAGTCCCCATTTAACCCCAGGGAGGCTGCTTTCTCTTCATTGGCCACCGGTGTTTCTAATTCAAGTCCCCATTTCACACGGGGGTACCGGCTCTCTCTTCATTGGGCCCTGGGGTTTGTAACTGAAGTCCCCATTTCATCCAAGTGTTACTGCTTTCTCTTCATTGGCCCCAGGGTTTCAAACTGAAGTCCCCATTGCACCTAGGTGTGCCTGCTTTCTCTTCATTGGCCCCCGGGGTTTCAAACTGAAGTCCTCATTTCATCCGGGGGTGCCTGCTTTCTCTACATTGGCCCTCGGGGTTTTGAATTGATGTCCCCTTTTCACCCGTGGGAGCCTGCTCTTTGTTCTTTGGCCCCCTGGGTTTGTAACTTAAGTCGCCTTTTCCTCCGGAGGTGCCTGCTTTCTCTTCATTGGACCCTGGGGTTTTCAACTCAAGTCCCTATTTTACACGGGGGTGCCTGCTTTCTCTTTATTGGCCCCCAGGGTTTCGAATTGATATCCCAATTTCACCCTGGGGAGCCTGCTTTATGTTCATTGGACCCCAGAGTTTGTAACTTATGTCCCCTTTTCCCCAGAGGGTGCCTTCTTTCTCTTAATTGTCCCTCGGGATTTTTAATTGAAGTCTCAATTTAAGCCCGGGGTGCCAACTTTCTCTTCACTGGCCCCCGGGTTTTCGAATGAAGTCCCCATTTCACACGGGGGTGCCAGCTTTCTCTTTATTGGGCCCTGAGGTTTCTAACTGAAGTCCCCATTTGACCCAGAAGTACCTGCTTACTCTACATTGGCCCCTGGGGTTTCGAACTAAAGTCCCCATTGCACCCAGGTGTGCCTGCTTCCTTTTCATTGGATCCCGGGGTTTTTAACTCAAGTCCCTATTTTACCCGGGGGTGCCTGCTTTCTCTTTATTGGACCCCGGGGTTTCGAATTGATATCCCGATTTCATCCCGGGGTGCCTGCTTTCTGTTCATTGGCCCCCGGGCCTTGTAACTTAAGTCCCCTATTCCCCAGGTGTTGCCTGCTTTCTCCTCTTTGCCTCCCGCAATTTCTAATTGAAGTGTCCATTTAACCCTGGGGTGCCAAATTTCTCTTTATTGGCCCCCGGGGTTTCTAATTCAAGTCCCCATTTTACACGGGGATACCAGCTTTCTTTTCATTGGGCCACCGGGTTTCGAACTAAAGTCCCCATTGCACCCAGGAGTGCCTGCTTTCTCTTCATTGGCCCCCGGGATTTTGAACGGAAGTCCCCAATTTACCCGGGGGTGCCTGCTTTCTCTTCATTGGCCCCCGGGGTTTCGACTTGAAGTCCCTAATTTACCCGGGGCTGCCTGCTTTCTCTTCATTGGCCCCCAGGGTTTCGACTTGAAGTCCCCATTTCACCCGGGCTGCCTGCTTTCTCTTCATAGGCCCAGGGGTTTCGAACTAACGTTCCCATTGCACCCAGGTATGCATGCTTTCTCTTCATTGGCCCCTGCGGTTTCAAACTGAAGTCCCCATTTCACCCGGGGGTGCCTGCTTCCTCTTCATTGGCCCCAGGGTTTCTAATTGTATTTCCCATTTCATCTGGGGGTGCCAGCTTTCTCTTCACTGGACCCCGGGTTTTTGAGTGAAGTCCCCATTTCACACGGGGGTGCCAACTTTAACTTTATTGGACCCCAGGGTTTCGAACAAAAGTCCCCATTGCACCCAGGTATGCATGCTTTCTCTACATTGGCCCCCGGGTTTTCGAATTGATATCCCGATTTCACCCCGGGGAGCCTGCTTTCTGTTCGTTGGACCCCGGGGTTTTTATCTTAAGTCCCCTTTTCCTCAGAGGGTGCCTGCTTTCTTTTCATTGGCCCTCAGGATTT
>NW_003852785.1:161576-165696 GCF_000181295.1 Otolemur garnettii
CAAGTGTTACTGCTTTCTCTTCATTGGCCCCAGGGTTTCGAACTGAAGTCCCCATTGCACCTAACTGTGCCTGCTTTCTCTTCACTGGCCCCTGGGTTTTTGAATTGAAGTCCCCATTTCACACGGGGGTGCCGGCTTTCTCTTCGTTCATCCCCGGCGTTTCTAACTGAAGTCCACATTTCACCCAGATGTGCCTGCTTTCTCTACATTGGCCCCCGGGGTTTCAAACTGAAGTCCCCATTTGACCCAGATGTGCCTGCTTTCTCTTCATTGGCCCTCAGGTTTTGGACATGAAGTCCCCATTTCACCTGGGGGTGCCTGCTTTCTCTACCTTGGCCCCCAGGGTTTCGAATTGATGTCCCCATTTCACCCGGGAGAGCCTGCTTTCTGTCCTTTGTCCCTCGGGGTTTGTAACTTAAGTCGCCTTTTCCTCCGGGGGTGCTTGCTTTCTCTTCATTGGCCCCCTGGATTTCTAATTGATGTCCCCATTTAAACCCGGGGTGCCTGCTTTCCCTTCCTTGGCCCCCGGGGTTTGGAACTAAAGTCCCCATTGCACCCAGGTGTGCCTGCTTCCTCTTCATTGACCCGGGGGTTTCGAACTCAATTCCGTATTTTACCCGGGGGTGCCTGCTTTATCTTTATTGGCCCCTGGGGTTTCGAATTGATATCCCAATTTCACCCCGGAGAGCCTGCTTTCTGTTCATTGGCCCCCTGCGTTTGTAACTTAAGTCCGTTTTTCCCCAGAGGGTGCCTGCTTTCTCTTCATTGGCCTCCGGGATTTCTAATTGAAGTCTCAATTTAACCCCGGGGTGCCAACTTTCTCTTCACTGGCCCCAGGGTTTTCGAATGAAGTCCCCATTTCACACGGGGGTGCCAGCTTTCTTTTTATTGGGCCCCGGTGTTTCTAACTGAAGTCCCCATTTGACCCAGATGTGCCTGCTTTCTCTCCATTGGCCCCCGGGGTTTCAAACTGAAGTCCCTATTACACATTTGGGTGCCTGCTTTCTCTTCATTGACCCCTGGGGTTTCGAACTGATATCCCGATTTCACCCCGCGGAGCCTGCTTTCTGCATATTGGCCCCCGGGGTTTGAAACTTAAGTCCCCTATTTCCCAGGGGGTGCCTGCTTTCTCTTCATTGGCCCCCGGGGTTTCTAATAGAAGTCCCCATTTCCCCAGGGGGTGTCTGCTTTCTCTTACTTGGGCCCCGGGGCTTCGAACTGAAGTCCCAATTTTACCCAGGGGAGCCTGCTTTCTGTTCTTTCGCCCCCGGGGTTTGTAACTTAAGTCCCCTCATCCCCAGAGGGTGCCTCCTTTCTCTTCATTGGCCCCCGGGATTTCTAATTGAAGTCTCCATGTAACATCAGGGTGCCAACTTTCTCGTCATTTGCTCCCGGGGTTTCTCATTCAAGTTCCCATTTCACACGTGGGTGCTGGCTTACTCTTCATTGGGTCCCGGGGTTATGTAACTGAAGCCCCCAGTTCATCCAAGTGTTACTGCTTTCTCTTCATTGTCCCCAGGGTTTCGATCTGAAGTCCCCATTGCACCCAGGTGTGCCTGCTTTCTCTTCATTGGCCCCTGCGGTTTCAAACTGAAGTCCCCATTTCATCCGGGGGTGCCTGCTTTCTCTTCATTGGCCCCTGGGGTTTCTAGTAGAAGTCCCCATTTCTCCTTTGGGGTGCCTGCATTCTCTTCATTGGGCCCCAGGTTTTCGATCTGAAGTCCCCATTTCTCGCGGGGTTTCCTGCTTTCTCTTCATTGGTTCCCGGGGTTTTGAACTGAAGTCCCCATTGCACCCAGGTGTGCATGCTTTCTCTTCATTGACCCCCGAGGTTTTGAACTGAAGTCCCCATTTCACCCGGCGGTGCCAGTTTTCTCTTCACTGACCCCGGGATTTTGAACTGAAGTCCCCATTTTACACGGGGGTGCCAGCTTTCTCTTCATTGGTCCCCAGGGTTTCTAACTGAAGTCCACATTTCACTCAGATGTGCCTGCTTCCTCTTCATTGGCCCCCAGAATTTCCAACTCAAGTCTCTATTTTACCCGGGGGTGCCTGCTTTGTCTTTATTGGCCCCAGGGGTTTCGAATAGATATCCCGATTTCACCCAGGGGTGCCTGCTTTCTGTTCATTGGCCCCCGGGGTTTGTAACTTAAGTCCCCTATTCCCCAGGAGGTGCCTGCTGTCTCCTCATTGGCCCCCCGGATTTCTAATTGAAGTCTCCATTTAACCCCAGGTTGCCAACTTTCTCTTCATTGGCCCCCGGGTTTTCTAATTCAAGTCCCCATTTCACATGGGGTTGTCGGCTTTCCCTTCATTCGGCCCCCAGGTTTTGAACTAAAGTCCCCATTTCACCCAGGAGTGCCTGCTTTCTCTTCATTGGCCCCGGGGTTTCAAACTAACGTCCCCATTGCACCCAGGTATGCAATCTTTCTCTTCATTGGACCCTGGGTTTTCAAACTGAAGTCCCCATTTGACCCAGGGGTGCCTGCTTTTTCTTCATTGGCCACGGGGTTTCTTATTGAATTCCCCATTTCACCTGGGGTGCAAGCTTGCTGTTCACTGGCCCCCAGGTTTTCGAATGAAGTCCCCATTTCACACGGGGGTGCCGGCTTTCTCTTTATTGGGCCCCGAGGTTTCTAACTGAAGTCCACATTTGACACAGATGTGCCTGCTTTTTCTTCATTGGCCCCCAGGGTTTGGAACCGAAGTCCCCATTTCACCCGGGGGTGCCTGCTTTCTCTTCCTTGAACCCCGGGGTTTCTAACTGAAGTCCACATTTCACCCAGATGTGCCTGCTGTCTCTACATTAGCCCCCAGGGTTTCCAATAAAGTCCCCATTGCACCCAGGTGTTCCTGCTTCCTCTTCATTGTCCCCCGGGTTTCAAACTCAAGTCCCTATTTTACCCCAGGGTGCATGCTTTCTCTTAATTTGCCCCCGGGGTTTTGAATTGATATCCTGATTTCACCCCAGGGAGCCTGCTTTCTGTCCATTGGCCCCTGGGGTTTGTAACTTAAGTTCCCTTTTCCCCAGAGCGTACCTTCTTTCTCTTCAGTGGCCCAGGGGATTTCTAATTGAAGTCTCCATTTAACCTCGGGGTGCCAACTTTCACTACACTGGCCCCTGCGTTTTCGATTGAAGTCCCCATTTCACCTGGGGGTGCCTGCTTTCTCTTCATTGAACCCCGGGGTTTCTAAATGAAGTTCACATTTCACCCAGATGTGCCTGCATTCTCTACATTGGCCCCCGGGGTTTCAAACTAACGTCCCCATTGCACCCAGGTGTGCCTGCTTCCTCTTCATTGGTCCCCGGGGTTTTGAACTCAAGTCCCTATTTTACCCGTGGGTCCCTGCTTTCTCTTTACTGGGCCCTGAGGCTTCCAATTGATATCCAGATTTCACCCTGGGGAGCCTGCTTTCTGTTCTTTGTACCCTGGGGTTTGTAACTTAAGTCCCCTATTCCCCAGGGGGTGCCTGCTTTCTCTTCATTGTCCCCCGGGAATTTCTTAATGAAGTCTCCATTTAACCCCTGGGTGCCAATTTTCACTTCATTGGCCACCGGGGTTTCTAATTCAAGTCCCAATTTCACACAAGGGTACCGGCTTTCTCTTCATTGGGCCCCAGGGGTTTGTAACTGAACTCCCCATTTCATCCAAGTGCTACTGCTTTCTCATCATTGGACCCAGGGTTTCAAAATGAAGTCCCCATTGCACCCAGATGTGCCTGCTTTCTCTTCATTGGCACCCGGGGTTTCGAACTGAAGTCTTCATTTTACCCGGGGGTGCCTGCTTTCTCTTTATTGGCCCCCAGGATTTTGAACTGAAGTCCTCATTTCACCCAGGGCTGCCTGCTTTCTCTTCATTGGCCCCGGGGTTTCGAACCAACGTCCCCATTGCACCCAGGTATGCATGCTTTCTCTTCATTAGACCCTGGGGTTTCGAACTGAAGTCCCCAGTTCACCCGGGGGTGCCTGCTTTCTCTTTATTGGCCTCGGGATTTCTAATTGAATTCCCCATTTGACCTGGGGGTGCCAGCTTTCTCTTCACTGGCCCCCGGGTTTTCGAATGAAGTCCCCATTTCACACGGAGGTGCCAGCTTTCTCTTCACTGGCCCCTGGGTTTTC
>NW_003852785.1:165716-175786 GCF_000181295.1 Otolemur garnettii
CAGCTTTCTCTTCACTGGCCCCCGGGTTTTCGAATGAAGTCCCCATTTCACACGGAGGTGCCAGCTTTCTCTTCACTGGCCCCTGGGTTTTCGAATGAAGTCCCCATTTCACACGGGGGTGCCGGCTTTGTCTTTATTGGGCCCCGGGGTTTCTAATTGAAGTCCCCTTTTGACCCAGATGTGCCTGCTTTCTCTTCATTGGCCCCCAGGGTTTGGAACTGAAGTCCCCATTTCACCCGCGGGTGCCTACTTTCTCTACATTGGCCCCTGGGGTTTCGAATTGATGTCCCCAGTTCACCCGGGGGAGCCTGCTTTCTGTTCATTGGCCCCCAGGGTTTGTATCTTAAGTCGCCTTATCCTCCAGGGGTGCCTGCTTTCTCTTAATTGGCCCCCGGGATTTTTAATTGAAGTCCCCATTTAATCCCGGGGTGCCTGCTTTCTCCTCATTGGCCACCAGGGTTTCTAATTCAAGTCCCCATTTCACACGGGGGTGGCGACTCTCTCCTCATTAGCCCCGGGGTGTGTAACTGAAGTCCCCATTTCATCCACGTGTTACTGCTTTCTCTTCATTGGCCCCAGGGTTTCGAATTGAAGGCCCCATTGCACCCAGGTGTGCCTGCTTTCTCTTCATTCTCCCCGGAGTTTCAAACTGAAGTCCCCTTTTTACATGGGGGTGACTGCTTTCTCTTCATTGGCCCCCGGGGTTTCGAACTGAAGTCCCCATTTCACCCAGGGCGGCCTGCTTTCTCTTCATTGGCCACCGGGGTTTCTAATAGAAGTCCCCATTTCCCCCTGGGGATGTCTGCTTTCTCTTCCTTGGACCCTGGGTTTTCGAACTGAAGTCCCCATTTTACACGGGCGAGCCTGCTGTCTGTTCATTGGCCCCCGGGGTTTGTAACTTCAGTCCCCTTTTACCCAGAGGGTGCCTGCTTTCTCTTCATTGGCCCCCGGGATTTCTAACTGAAGTCTCTATTTAACCTTGGGGTGCCAACTTTCTCTTCATTGGCCCCTGGGGTTCCTCATTCAAGTCCCCATTTTACACGGTGGTGTCGGATTTCTCTTCATTGGACCCCCGGGTTTCGAACTAAAGTCTCCATTTCACCCAGGAGTGCCTGCTTTCTCTTCTTTGGCCCCCGGGGTTTCTAATTTAAGTCCCCATTTCACACGGGGGTGCAGGCTTTCCTTTCATTGGGCTGCCGGGTTTCGAACTAAAGTCCCCATTGCACCCAGGTGTGCCTGCTTTCTCTTCATTGGCACCCAGGGTTTCGAACCGAAGTCCCCATTTCACCCGGAGTTGCCTCCTTTCTCTTCATTGGCCGCCGGGGTTTCGAACTGAAGTCCCCATTTCACCTGGGGCTGTCTGCTTCCTCTTCATTGGCCCTGGGGTTTAGAACTAACGTCCCCATTGCACCCAGGTATGCATGCTTTCTCTTCATTGGACCCTGGGGTTTAGAACTAAAGTCCCCATTGCACCCAGGTGTGCCTGCTTCCTCTTCATTTGCCCCGCAGTTTCAAACTCAAGTCCCTATTTTACCCTGGGGTGCCTGCTTTCTCTTTATTGGCCCCAAGGGTTTCGAATTGATATCCTGAATTCACCCAGGGGTGCCTGCTTTCTGTTCATTGGACCTTGGGGTTTGTAACTTAAGTCCCCTATTCCCCAGGGGGTGCCTGCTTTCTCCTCATTGGCCCCAGGGATTCCTAATTGAAGTCTCCATTTAAACCCGGGGTGCCAACATTGTCTTCATTGGCCCCTGGGCTTTCGAATTCAAGTCCCCATTTTACACGGGGGTGCCGGCTTTCTCTTCATTGGGCCCTGGGGGTATGTAACTGAAGTCCCCATTTCATCCACGTGTTACTGCTTTCTCATCATTGGCCCCAGGATCATAAAATTAAGTCCCCATTACACCCAGATGTGCCTGCTTTCTCTTCATTGGCCCCCGGGGTTTCCAACTGAACTCCCTATTTCACCCGGGGCTGCCTGCTTTTTCTTCATTGACCCCTGGGGTTTCTAATAGAAGTCCCCATTTCCCCCTGGGGGTTTCTGCTTTCTCTTCCTTCAGCCCCAAGTTTTCGAACTGAATTCCCCATTTTACCCGGGGGCGCCTGCTTTCTGTTCATTGGCCCCCGGTGTTTGAAACTGAAGTCCCCATTTCATCCGGGGGTGCCTGCTTTCTCTTCATTGGCCCCCGGGGTTTCTAATAGAAGTCCCCATTTCCACTTTGGGGTGCCTGCATTCTCTTCATTGGGCCCCAGGGTTTCAGTCTGAAGTCCCCATTTTACCCGGGGTTGCCTGATTTCTATTCATTGGCCCCCGGGGTTTCGAACTGAGGTCCCCATTGCACCCAGGTGTGCATGTTTCTCTTCATTGACCCACGAGTTTTTGAACTGAAGTCCCCATTTCACCCGGGGGGGCCAGCTTTCTCTCCACTGGCCCCTCAGTTTTTGAATTGAAGTCTCCATTTCACACGGGGGTGCCGGCTATCTCTTCATTGGTCGCCGGGGTCTCTAACTGAATCCACATTTCACACAGATATGCCTGCTTTCTCTACATTGGCCCCGGAGTTTCTAATTGAAGTCCCCTTTTCACACGGGGGTGCTGGCTTTCCTTTCATTGGGCCGCCGGATTTCGAACTAAAGTTCCCATTGCACCCAAGTTTGCCTGCTTTCTCTTCATTGGACCCCCGGATTTCGAACTGAAGTCCCCATTTTACCCGGGGGTGCCTGCTTTCTCTTCATTGGCCCAGGGGTTTCAAACTAATGTCCCCATTGTACCGAGTTATGGATGCTTTCTCTTCATTGGACCCTAGGATTTCGAATTGAAGTCCCCATTTCACCCGGGGGTGCCTGCTTTCTCTTCATTGGCCCCCGTGGTTTCGAATTGATGTCCCCATTTCACCCGGTGGAGTCTACTTTCTCTTCATTGGAGCCTGGGGTTTCCAACTGAAGACCCCATTTCACCCAGTGGAGCCTGCCTTCTGTTCATTGGCCCCCGGTGTTTGTAACTTAAGTCGCCTTTTCCTCCAGGGGTGCCCGTTTTCTCTTCATTGGCCCCCGGGATTTCTAATTGAAGTCCCCATTAAACCCCGGGGTGCCTGTTTTCTCTTTATTGGCTCCCGGGATTTCTAATTGAAGTCCCCATTAAACCTCGGGGTGCCTGTTATCTCTTCATTGGCCACTGGGGTTTCTAATTCAAGTCCCCAATTCACACGGGGGTGCCGGCTCTCTCTTCATTGGGCCCCGGGGTTTGTAACTGAAGCCCCCATTTCATCCAAGTGTTACTGCTTTTTCTTCATTGGCCCCAGGGTTTCGAACTGAAGTCCCCATTGCACCCAGGTGTGCCTCCTTTCTCTTCATTGGCCTCTGAGGTTTCAACTGAAGTCCCCATTTCATCCGGGGGTGCCTGCTTTCTCTTCATTGGCTCCCGGGGTTTTTAACTGAAGTCCCTATTTCACATGGGGGTGCCTGCTTTCTCTTCATTGGCCCACAGGGTTTCTAATTCAAGTCCCCATTTCACACAGGGGTGCCGGCTTTCTCTTCATTGGGTCCCGGGGTTTCTAACTGAAGTCCACACTTCACCCAGATGTGCCTGCTTTCTCTACATTGGCCCCTGGGGTTACCAATAAAGTCCCCATTGCACCCAGGTGTGCCTGCTTCCTCTTCATTAGCCCTCGGAGTTTCGAACTCAAGTCCCTATTTTACCCAGGGGTGCATGCTTTCTCTTAATTTGCCCCCGGGGTTTCGAATTGATATCCTGATTTCACCCCAGGGAGCCTGCTTTCTGTCCATTGGCTTTCTAATTGAAGTCTCTATTTAACCCCGGGGTGCCAACTTTCTCTTCATTGGCCCCCGGGGTTCTTCACTCAAGTCCCCATTTCACACGGGGGTGTCGGATTTCTCTTCATTGGACCCCCGGGTTTCGAACTAAAGTCCCCATTGCACACAGGAGTGCCTGCTTTCTCTTCATTGCCCCCGGGGTTTGCGACTAAAGTCTCCATTTAACCCCATGGTGCCAACTTTCTCTTCTTTGTCCCCCGGGGTTTCAAATTTAAGTCCCCATTTCACACGGGGGTGCAGGTTTTCCTTTCATTGGGCTGCCGGGTTTTGAACTAAAGTCCCCATTGCACCAAGGTGTGCCTGCTTTCTCTTCATTGGCCCCCATGGTTTTGAACTGAAGTCCCCATTTCACGCGGGGCTGCCTGCTTTCTCTTCATTGGCCCCGGGGTTTCGAACTGACGTCCCCATTGCACCCAGGTATGCATGCTTTCTCTTCATTGGACCCTGGGGTTTAGAACTAAAGTCCCCATTGCACCCAGGTGTACCTGCTTCCTCTTCATTGCCCCCGGGGTTTCAAACTGAAGTCCCTAATTTACCCTGGGGTGCCTGCTTTCTCTTTATTGACCCCCGGGGTTTCGAATTGATATCCCGATATCACCCAGGGGTGCCTGCTTTCTGTTCATTGGCCCCTGGGGTTTGTAACTTAAGTCGCCTTTTCCTCCAGGGGTGCTTGCATTCTCTTCATGGGCCACCAGGGTTTCTAATGCAAGTCCCCATTTCACATGGAGGGGCTAGCTCTCTCTTCATTGGGCCCCGGGGTTTATAACTGAAGTCCCCATTTCATCCAAGTGTTACTGCTTTCTCTTCATTGGCCAAAGGGTTTCGAACTGAAGTCCCCATTGCACCCAACTGTGCCTGCTTTCTCTTCAATGGTCCCCGGGGTGTCGAACTGAAGTCCCTATTTCACATGGGGGTGCCTGCTTTCTCCTCATTGGCCCCCAGGATTTCTAATAGAAGTCCCCTTTTCCCCTTTGGGGTGCCTGTATTCTCTTCACTGGGCACTAGGGCTTCGATCTGAATACCCAATTTCACACGGGGGTGCTGGCTTTCTCTTCATTGGGCCCCGGGGTTTCTAACTGAATTCCCCATTTCATCCAAGTGTTACTGCTTTCTCTTCATTGGCCCCAGGGTTTCGAACTAAAGTCCCCATTGTACCCAGGTGTGCTTGCTTTCTTTTCATTGGCCCCCCTGGGTTTGGAAGTGAAGTCCCCATTTCGCCCGGGAGTGCCTGCTTTCTCTACATTGACCCCCGCGGTTTCGAATTGATGTCCCCATTTCAACCGGGGGAGCCTGCTTTCTGTTCATTGGCCCCCAGGGTTTGTAACTTAAGTCGCCTTTTCCTCCGGGGGTGCCTGCTTTCTCTTCATTGGCCCCCGGGATTTCTAATTGAAGTCCCCATTTAACCCCAGGGTGTCTGCTTTCTCTTCATTGGCCACCGGGGTTTCTAATTCAAGTCTCCATTTCACACGGGGGTGCCGGCTCTCTCTTCATTTGGCCCTGGGGTTTGTAACTGAAGTCCCCATTTCATCCAAGTGTTACTGCTTTCACTTCCTTGGCCCCAGGGTTTCGAACTTAAGTCCCCATTGCACCCAGGTGTGTCTGCTTTCTCTTCATTAGCCCCTAGGGTTTCAAACTGAAGTCCCCATTTCATCCGGGGGTGCCTGCTTTCTCTTCATTGGCCCCTAGGGTTTCAAACTGAAGTCCCTATTTCACATGGGGGTGCCTGCTTTCTCTTTATTGGCCCCCAGGGTTTCTAATAGATGTCCCCATTTCCACTTTGGGGTGCCTGCATTCTTTTATTGGGCCCCAGAATTTCGATCTGAAGTCCCCATTTCTCCCGGGGTTGCCTGCTTTCTCTTCATTGGCCCTCGGGGTTTCGAACTGAAGTCCCCATTGCACCCAGGTTTGCATGCTTTCTCTTCATTGACCCCCGAGGTTTTGAACTGAAGTCCCCATTTTACTTGGGGGTGCAAGCTTTCTCTTCACTGGCCCCCGGGTTTTTGAAATGAAGTCCCCATTTCACACAGGGATGCAGGCTTTCTCTTCATTGGTCCCCGAGGTTTCGAACTAAAGTCCCCATTGCACCCAGGTGTGCCTGCTTCCTCTTCATTGGCCCCCCGGGTTATCGAACTCAAGTCCCTATTTTACCTGGGGTTGCCTGCTTTCTCTTTATTGGCCCCCGGGGTTTCTAATTGATATCCCAATTTCACCCCGGGTAGCCTGCTTTCTCTTCATTGGCCCCCTGGGGTTTGTAACTTAAGTCCCCTTTTCTCCAGAGGGTGCCTGCTTTCTCTTCATTGGCCCCCAGGATATCAAACTAAAGTCCCCATTGCACCCAGGTGTGCATGCTTTCTCTTCATTGATCCCCAAGGTTTTAACTGAAGTCCCCATTTCACCCAGGGGTGCCAGCTTTCTCTACACTGGCCCCCGGGTTTTTGAATTGACGTCCCCATTTCACACTGGGGTGCCGGCTTTCTCTTCATTAGTCCCCGGGGTTAATAACTGAACTCCACATTTTACCCAGATGTGCCTGCTTTCTCTACATTGGCCCCTGGGATTTCGAACTAAAGTCCCCATTGCACCCAGGTGTGCCTGCTTCCTCTTCATTGGCCCCTGGGGTTTCGAACTCAAGTCCCTATTTTACCCGGGGGTGCCTGCTTTCTTTTTATTGGCCCCCGTAGTTTCAAATTGCTATCCCGCTTTCACCCCGGGGAGCCTGCTTTCTCTTCATTGGCCCCCCGGGTTTGTAACTTAAGTCCCCTTTTCCCCAGAGGGTGCCAGCTTTGTGTTCATTGTCCCCCGGGATTTCTAATTGAACTCTCCATTTAACCCCGGTGTGCCAACTTTCTCTTCATTGGCCCCTGGGGTTTCTAATTCAAGTCCCCATTTCACACGGGGGTGCCGGCTTTCTCTTCATTGGGCCAAGGGGTTTTGTAACTGAATTCGCCATTTCATCCAAGTGTTACTGCTTTCTCATCATTGGCCCCAGGGTTCAGAAATGAAGTCCTCATTGCACCCAGATGTGCCTGCTTTCTCTTCATTGGCCCCCGGGGTTTGGAACTGAAGTCCCCTTTTCACCAGGGGCTGCCTGCTTTCTCTTCATTGGCCCCAGGGTTTCGAACTAACATCCCCATTGCACCCAGGTATGCATGCTTTCTCTTCATTGGCCCCTGGGGTTTCAAACTGAAGTCCCCATTTCACCAGGGGGTGCCTGCTTCCTCTTCATTGGCATCGGGGTTTCTAATTGAATTTCCCATTTCACCCGGGGGAGCCTGCTTTCTGTTCATTGGCCCCCTGGGTATGTAACTTAAGTCGCCTTTTCCTCCCGGGGTGCCTGCATTCTCTTCATGGGCCACCGGGGTTTCTAATTCAAGTCCCCATTTCACACGGGGGGGCCAGCTCTCTCTTCATTGGGCCCCGGGGTTTATAACTGAAGTCCCCATTTCATCCAAGTGTTACTGCTTTCTCTTCCTTGGCCCAAGGGTTTCGAACTGAAGTCCCCATTGCACCCAACTGTGCCTTCTTTCTCTTCAATGGTCCCCGAGGTTTCGAACTGAAGACCCAATTTCACATGGCGGTGCCTGCTTTCTCTTCATTGGAGGAGGGATTTCTAATAGAAGTCCCCTTTTGCCCTTCGGGGTGCCTGCATTCTCTTCATTGGTCCCCGGGTTTTTGAATTGAAGTACCCATTTCACAGAGGTGTGCCGGCTTTCTCTTGATTGGTCCCCGGGGTTTCTAACTGAAGTCCAAATTTCACCCAGATAAGCCTGCTTTGTGTATATTGGCCCCCAGGCTTTCGAACTAAAGTCCCTATTTTACAAGTGGGTGCCTGCTTTCTCTTTATTCACCCCCGGGGTTTCAAATTGATATCCCGATTTCACCCTGCGGAGCCTGCTTTCTGTTCATTGGCCCCCGGGGTTTGAAACTTAAGTCCCCTTTCCCCAGAGGGTGCCTGCTTTCTCTACATTGGCCCCCGGGATTTCTAATTGAGGTCTCCATTTAACCCCGGGGTGCCAACTTTCTCTTCATTGGCCTCCAGGGTTTCTAATTCAAGTCCCCATTTCACACGGGGGTACCGGCTTTCTCTTCATTGGGCCACGGGCGTTTGTAACTGAAGTCCCCATTTCATCCAAGTGTTACTGCTTTCTCATGATTGGCCCCAGGGTTTCAAAATGAAGTCCCCATGGCACCCAGATCTGCCTGCTTTCTCTTCATTGGCCCCCGGGGTTTCAAACTGAAGTTCCCATTTTACCTGGGGGTGCCTGCTTTCTCCTCATTGGTCCCCGGGGTTTCGCACTGAATGCCTTATTACACATTTGGGTGCCTGATTTCTCTTCATTGGCCCCTGGGGTTTCGAATTGATATCCCGATTTCAACCCGCGGTGCCTGCTTTCTCTTCATTGGCCCCCAGGGTTTGTAACTCAAGTCCCCTATTTCCCAGGGGGTGCCTGCTTTCTCTTCATTGGCCCCCAGGGTTTCTAATAGAAGTCCCCATTTCCCCCTCGGGATGTCTGCTTTCTCTTCCTTGGTCCCGGGGTTTCGAACTGAAGTCCCCATTTTACCCGGGGGAGCCTGCTTCCTCTTCATTGGCCCCCGAGGTTTGTAACTTAAGTTGCCTTTTCCCCAGAGAGTGCCTGCTTTCTCTTCATTGGCCCCCGGGAATTCTAATTGAAGTCTCCATTTAACCCCGGGATGCCAACTTTCTCTTCATTGGCCCCCAGGGTTTCTAATTCAAGTCCCCATTTAAAACGGGGGTGCCGGCTCTCTCTTCATTGGGCCCTGGGGTTTTTAACTGAAGTCCCCATTTCATCCTAGTGTTACTGCTTTCTCTTCATTGGCCCCAGGGTTTCAAAATGAAGTCCCCATTCCACCCAGGTGTGCCTGCTTTGTCTTAATTGGCCCCTGGGGTTTGAAACTGAAGTCCCCATTTCATCTGGGGATGCCTACTTTCTCTTCTTTGGCCCCTGGGGTTTCGAACTGAAGTCCCTATTTCACATTTGGGTGCCTGTTTCTCTTCATTTGCCCCCAGGGTTTCTAATAGAAGTCCACATTTCCACTCTGGGGTGCCTGCATTCTCTTCATTGGGCCCCAGGGTTTCGATCTGAAGTCCCCATTTCTCCCGGGGTTGACTGCATTCTCTTCGTTGGCCCCCGAGGTTTCGAACTGAAGTCCCCATTGCACCCAGGTGTGCATGCTTTCTCTTCATTGACCCCCGAGGTTTTGAACGGAAGTCCCCATTTCACCCGGGAGTGCCATTTTTCTCTTCACTGGCCAATGGGTTTTCAATTGAAGTCCCCATTTCACACGGGGGTGCCTGCTTTCTCTTCATTGGCCCCCAGAGTTACAAACTGAAGTCCCCATTTCATCTGGGTGTGCCTGCTTTCTCTCCATTTGTCCCTGGGGTTTTGAACTGAAGTCCGCATTTCACCCGGGGGTGCCTGCTTTCTGTTCATTGGCCCTTCGGGTTTGTAACTTAAGTCCCCTTTTCACCCGGGGGTGCCTGCTTTCTCTGCATTGGGCCCCGGGATTTCTAATTAAAGTCCACATTTCACACTGGGGTGCCGGCTTTCCCTTCATCGGGCCCCGGGGTTTCTTCCTGAAATCCCCATTTTACCCGGGGTGCCTGCTTTCTGTTCATTGGCCCCCGGGGTTTCGCACAGAAGTCCCCATTTCACCCGGGGCTGCCTGCTTTCTGTTCATTGGCCCCCGGGGTTTCGAACTGAAGTCCCTATTTCACCTGGGGGTGCCTGCTTTCTCTTCCTTGGGCCCTGAGTTTTCGACCTGAAGTCCCCATTTCACCCCGGGGTGCCTGATTTCTCTTCGTTGGCCTCCTGCATTTCTAATAGAAGTCCCCATTTCCCCCTGGACGTGCCTGCTTTCTCTTCCTTGGGCCCGGGGTTTTGAACTAAAGTCCCCATTGCACCCAGGTGTGCATGCTTTCTCTTCATTGGCCCCCAGGCTTTCCAACTGAAGTACCCATTTCACCCGAGGGTGCCAGCTTTCTCTTTACTGGCCCCTGGCTTTTTGAGTTGAAGTCCCTATTTCACACGGGGGTGCCAGCTTTCTCTTCATTGGACCCCGGAGTTTCTAAATGAAGATCCCATTTCACCCAACTGTGTCTGTTTTCTCTTCATTGGCCTCCAGGGTTTTGAACTGAAGTCCCCAAGGAACCCAGGTGTGCCTGCTTTCTCCTCATTGGACCCCAGGGTTTCTAATTGAAGTCCGCATTTCACACA
>NW_003852785.1:175806-176884 GCF_000181295.1 Otolemur garnettii
GGATGTGGGCTTTCTCTTCATTGGGCCCCGGGGTTCCTAAATGAGGTCCACATTTCACACAGGGGTGCCTACTTTCTCTTTATTGTCCCCCGGGGATTTCGAATTGAAGTCCCCATTGCACCCGCAGTGCCTCCTTTCTCTTCATTGGCCCCCAGGGTTTGGAATTGAAGTCCCCATTTCACACGGTGGTGCCAGCTTTCTCTTCATTGGACCCCAGGGTTTCAAACTGAAGTCCCCATATCACCCGGGGGTGCCTGCTTCCTCTTCATTGGCCCTGGGGTTTCTAATTGAATTCTGCATTTCTCCTGGGGGTGCCAGCTTTCTCTTCACTGACCCCGGGGTTTCGAATGAAGTCCCCATTTCACGCGGGGGTGCCGGCTTTCTCTTTATTGCGCCTCGTGGTTTCGAACTGAAGTCCCCATTTGACCCAGATGTGCCTGCTTTCTCTTCTTTGGCCCCCAGGGTTTGGAACTGAAGTCCCCATTTCACCCGGGGGTGCCTGCTTTCTCTACATTGGTCCCCACGGTTTCTAACTGAAGTCCACATTTCATCCAGATGTGCCTGCTTTCTCTACTTTGGCCACCGGTGTTTCGAAATAAAGTCCCCATTGCACGCAGGTGTGCCTGCTTCCTCTTCATTGGCTCACGGGGTTTCGAACTCAAGTCCCTATTTTACACGGGGGTGCCTGCTTTCTCTTTCTTCGCCCCCGAGGTTATGAATTGATATCTCGATTTCACCCGGGGGAGCCTGTTTTCTGTAAATTGGCCGCCGGGGTTTGTAACTTAAGTCCCCTTTTCCCCAAAGGGTGCCTGCTTTCTCTTAATTGGACACCGGGATTTCTAATTGAAGTCTCCATTTAAACCCGGGGTGCCAACTTTCTCTTCATTTGCCTCCGGGGTTTCTAGTTCAAGTCCCCAATTCACACAGGTGTGCCGGCTTTCTCTTCATTGGGCCCCGGGGGTCTGTAACTGAAGTTCCCATTTCATCCTAGTGCTACTGCTTTCTCATCATTGGCCACAGGGTTTCGACATGAAGTCCCCATTGCACCCAGATGTGCCTGCTTTCTCTTCATTGGCCC
>NW_003852785.1:176904-179043 GCF_000181295.1 Otolemur garnettii
CAGAGGGTGCCTGCTTTCTCTTGATTGGCCCACGGGATTTCTAATTGAAGTCTCCGTTTAACCCCGGGGTGCCAACTTTCTCATCACTGGCCCCCCGGGGCTCCTAATTCAAGTCCCCATTTCACCCGGGGGTGTCGGATTTCTTTTCATTGGACCCCCAGGTTTCGAATTCAAGTAACCATTGCACCCAGGCGTGCCTGATTTCTCTTCATTGACCCCCGGGGTTTCTAATTCATGTCCCCATTTCACACGGGGGTGCTCGCTTTCCTTTCATTGGGCTGCCGGGTTTCGAACTAAAGTCCCCATTGCACCGAGGTGTGCCAGCTTCCTCTTCATTGCCCACGGGGTTTGGAACTCAAGTCCCTATTTTACCCGGGGGTGCCTGCTTTCTCTTTATTGAGCCTCGGGGTTTCGAATTGATATGCGGACTTCACCCCGGGGAGCCTGCTTTGTGTTCATTGGCCCCCGGGGTTTCTAATCGAAGTCCCCATTTCCCCTTGGGGGTGTCTGCTTTCTCTTCCTTGGGACCCGGGTTTTCAAACTGAAGTCCTCATTTTACCAGGGGGAGCCTGCTTTCTGTTCATTGGCCCCCGGGGTTTGTAACTTCAGTCCCCTTTTCCTCAGAGGGTGCCTGCTTTCTCTTCATTGGCCCACGGGATTTCTAATTGAAGTCTCCGTTTAACCCCGGGGTGCCAACTTTCTCATCATTGGCCCCCCAGGGCTCCTAATTCAAGTCCCCATTTCAGCCAGGGGTGTCGGATTTCTCTTCATTGGACCCGCCGGTTTCGAACTAAAGTCCCAATTGCACCCAGGTGTACCTGATTTCTCTTCATTGGCCCCCAGGGTTTCGAACTGCAGTCTATATTTAACCCCAAGGTGCCAACTTTCTCTTCCTTGGACACCGGAGTTTCTAATTCATGTCCCCATTTCACACGGGGGTGCTGGCTTTCCTTTCATTGGGCCTCCGGGTTTCAAACTAAAGTCCCCATTGCACCCTGTTGTGCCCGCTTCCTCTTCATTGGCCCCCAGGGTTTTGAACTCAAGTTCCCATTTTACCCGGGGGTGCCTGCTTTCTATTCATTGGCCCCCGGGGTTTCCAATAGAAGTCCCCATTCCCCCTGGGGATGTCTGCTTTCTCTTCCTTGGGCTCCGGGTTTTCGAACTGAAGTCCCCATTTTACCCGTGGGAGCCTGCTTTCTGTACAATGGACCCCGCGGTTTGGAACTTAAGTCCCCTTTTCCCAGAGGGTGCCTGCATTCTCTTTATTGGCCCCCGGGGTTTCTAATTGAAGTCCCCATTTCCCCCAGGGGGTGTCTGCTTTCTCTTCCTTGGGACCCGGGGCTTCAAACTGAAGTCCTCATTTTACCAGGGGAAGCCTGCTTTCTGTCCATTGGCCCCCGGGGTATGTAACTTCAGTCCCCTTTTCCTCAGACGGTGCCTGATTTCTCTTCATTGGCCCCAGGGGTTTTAATTGAAGTCCCCATTTCACACGGGGGTGCCGGTTTTCTATACACTGGTCTCCTGGGTTGCTAACTGAAGTCCACCTTTCACCCAGATGTGCCTGCTTTCTCTTCCTTGGCCCCTGGGGTTTCGAACTGAAGTCCCCATTTTACCCAGGAGTGCCTGCTTTCTCTTCATTGGCCCCCGGGGTTTGTAATACAAGTCCCTATTTCCCCCTGGGAGTGTCTACTTTCTCTTCCTTGGCCCGGGGTTCAAATTGATGCCCCCATTTCACTCGGGAGAGCCTGCTTTCTGTTCATTGGCCCCCGAGGTTTGTAACTTAAGTCCCCTTTTCCCCAGAGGGTGCCTGAATTCTCTTCATTGGCACCCGGGATTTCTAATTGAAGTCTCCATTTAACCCGGGCTTCCAACTTTCTCTTCATTGGCCCCCGAGGCTTCTAATTCAATTCCCCATTTCACACGGGGATGGTGGCTTTTTCTTCATTGGGCCCCGGGGTTTTGTAAATGAAGTCCCCATTTCATCTTAGTGTTACTGCTTTCTCATCATTGGCCCCAGGGTTTCGAAATGAAGTCCCCATTGCACCCAGATGTGCCTGCTTTCTCTTCATTGGCCCCCGGGGTTTCTAATCGAAGTCCCCATTTCACCTGGGGCTGCCTGCTTTCTCTTCATTGGCCTCC
>NW_003852785.1:179063-180824 GCF_000181295.1 Otolemur garnettii
CTCTTCATTTTTTCCCGGGGTTTTGAACTGAAGTCCCCATTGCACCCAGGTGTGCATGCTTTCTCTTCATTGACCCCTGAGGTTTTGAACTGAAGTCCCCTTTTCACCCGGGGCTGCCTGCATTCTCTTCATTGGTCCCCTGGGTTTCTAATAGAAGTCCCCATTTCCCCCTTGGGGTGTCTGCTTTCTCTTCCTTGGGACCCGGGGCTTCAAACTGAAGTACTCATTTTACGGGGGAAGCCTGTTTTCTCTCCATTGGCCCCCGGGGTTTGTAACTTCAGTCCCCTTATCCTCAGAGGGTGCCTGCTTTCTCTTCATTGGCCCCCGGGGTTTTAATTGAAGTCCTCATTTCACACGGGGGTGCCGGTTTTCTCTTCACTGGTCTCCCTGGTTGCTAACTGAAGTCCACATTTCACCCAGATGTGCCTGCTTTCTCTACATTGGCCCCCGGGGTTTCGAACTCAAGTCCCCATTGCACGCAGGTGTGCCTGCTTCCTCTTCATTGCCCCCAGGGTTTGGAACTCAAGTCCCTATTTCACCCGGGGGTGCCTGCTTTCTCTTTATTGACCTCCAGGGTTTCGAATTGATATGCCTATTTCACCCCGGGGAGCCTGCTTTCTGTTCATTAGCCCCCGGGGTTTGTAAGTTCAGTCCCCTATTCCCCTAGGGGTGCTGCTTTCTCCTCATTGGACCCTGGGATTTCTAACTGAAGTCTCCATTTAACCCCGAGGTTCAAACTTTCTCTTCATTCGCCCCCAGGGTTTCTAATTCAAGTCCCCATTTCACACGGGGATGCAGGCTTTCTCTTCATTGGGCCCCAGGGGTTTGTAACTGAAGTCTCCATTTCATCCAAGTGTTACTGCTTTCTCATCATTGGCCCCAGGGTTTCGACATGAAGTCCCCATTGCACCCAGATGTGCCTGCTTTCTCTTCCTTGGCCCCTGGTGTTTCGAACTGAAGTCCCCATTTTACCCGGGAGTGACTGCTTTCTCTTCTTTGGCCCCCGGGGTTTCTAATACAAGTCCCCATTTCCCCCTGGGAGTGTCTACTATCTCTTCCTTTGCCCCGGGGTTCGAATTGATGCCCCCATTTCACCCGGGAGAGCCTGCTTTCTCTTCACTGGCCCCCGGGGTTTGTAACTTCATTCCCCTTTTCCCCAGAGGGTGCCTGATTTCTCTTCATTGACACCCGGGATTTCTAACTGAAGTCTCCATTTAACCCGGTCTCCAAACTTTCTCTTTATTGACCCCCGAGGTTTCTAATTCAATTCCCTATTTCACACGGGGGTGCTGGCTTTTTCTTCATTGGGCCCCAGGGTTTTGTAACTGAAGTCCCCATTGCATCGTAGTTTTACTGCTTTCTCATCATTGGCCCCAGGGTTTCGACATGAAGTCCCCATTGCACCCAGATGTGCCAACTTTCTCATCATTGGCCCCCGGGGTTCCTAATTCCAGTCTGCATTTCACCTGGGGGTGTCGGATTTCTCTTTGTTGGACCCCCGGGTTTTGACCTAAAGTCCCCATTGCACCCAGGTGTGCCTGTTTCCTCTTTATTGGACCCCGGGGTTTGGAACTCAAGTCCCTATTTTACCCTGGGGTGCCTGCTTTCTCTTTATTGACCCCCGGGGTTTCGAATTGATATGCCGATTTCACCTCGGGGAGCCTGCTTTCTGTTCATTGGCCCCCGGGGTTTGTAACTTAAGTCCCCTATTCCCCTAGGGGTGCCTGCTTTCTCCTCCTTGGACCCTGGGATTTCTAATTG
>NW_003852785.1:180844-182716 GCF_000181295.1 Otolemur garnettii
CTAACTGAAGTCCACATTTCACCCAGATGTGCCTGCTTTCTCTACATTGGCCCCCGGGGTTTCGAACTCAAGTCCCCATTGCACGCAGGTGTGCCTGCTTCCTCTTCATTGCCCCCAGGGTTTGGAACTCAAGTCCCTATTTCACCCGGGGGTGCCTGCTTTCTCTTTATTGACCTCCAGGGTTTCGAATTGATATGCCTATTTCACCCCGGGGAGCCTGCTTTCTGTTCATTAGCCCCCGGGGTTTGTAAGTTCAGTCCCCTATTCCCCTAGGGGTGCTGCTTTCTCCTCATTGGACCCTGGGATTTCTAACTGAAGTCTCCATTTAACCCCGAGGTTCAAACTTTCTCTTCATTCGCCCCCAGGGTTTCTAATTCAAGTCCCCATTTCACACGGGGATGCAGGCTTTCTCTTCATTGGGCCCCAGGGGTTTGTAACTGAAGTCTCCATTTCATCCAAGTGTTACTGCTTTCTCATCATTGGCCCCAGGGTTTCGACATGAAGTCCCCATTGCACCCAGATGTGCCTGCTTTCTCTTCCTTGGCCCCTGGGGTTTCGAACTGAAGTCCCCAATTTACCTGGGAGTGCCTGCTTTCTGTTCATTGGCCCCCGGGGTTTGTATCTTCAGTCTCCTTTTCCCCAGAGGGTGCCTGATTTCTCTTCATTTGCACCAGGGATTTCTAATTGAAGTCTCCATTTAAAGTGGGTTTCCAACTTTCTCTTCATTGGCCCTCGAGGTTTCTAATTCAATTCCCCATTTCACACGGGGGTGCCGGCTTTTTCTTCATTGGGACCCGCGGTTTTGTAACGGAAGTCCCCATTGCATCCTAGTGTTAATGCTTTCTCTTCATTGGCCCCCGGGGTTTCAAACTGAAGTCCCCATTTCACCTGGGGCTGCCTGCTTTCTCCTCATTGGACCCTGGGATTTCTAATTGAAGTCTCCATTTAACCCCGGAGTTCAAACTTTCTCTTCATTCGCCCCCGGGGTTTCTAATTGAAATCCACATTTCACACGGGGGTGTAGGCTTTCTCTTCATTGGGCCCCGGGGTTTCAAACTGAAGTCCCCATTTCACCTGGGGCTGCTTGCTTTCTCTTCATTTGCCCCCCGGGGTTTCTAACTGAAGTCTCCGTTTAACCCCGGCGTGCCAACTTTCTCATCATTGTCCCCTGGGGTTCCTAATTCAAGTCCCCATTTCACCCGGGGGTGTCAGATTTCTCTTCATTGGACCCCCGGGTTTCGAACTAAAGTCCCCAGTGCACCCAGCTGTGCCTGATTTCTCTTCATTGGACCCCGGGGTTTCTAATTCATGTCCCCATTTCACACGGGGGTGCTGGCTTTCCTTTCATTGGGCCGCCGGGTTTCGAACTAAAGTCCCCATTGCACCCTGGTGTGTCTGCTTCCTCTTCATTGGCCCCCGGAGTTTTGAACTCAAGTTCCCATTTTACCCGGGGGTGCCTGCTTTCTCTTTATTGACCCTCGGGGTTTCGAATTGATATGCGGACTTCACCCCGGGGAGCCTGCTTTCTGTTCATTGGCCCCTGGGGTTGTATCTTAAGTCCCCTATTCCCTTAGGGGTGCCTGCTTTCTCCTCCTTGGACCCTGGGATTTCTAATTGAACTCTCCGTTTAACCCCGGGGTGCCAACTTTCTCTTCATTGGACACCGGGGTTCCTAAATCAAGTCCCCATGTCACCAGGGGGTGAAGGATTTCTCTTCATTGGACCCCCGGCTTTCGAACTACAGTCCCCATTGCACCCTGGTGTGCCTGATTTCTCTTCATTGGCCCCAGGGGTTTGGAACTCAAGTTCCCATTTTACCCGGGGGTGCCTGCTTTCTCTTCATTGGCCCCCGGGGTTTCCAATAGAAGTCCC
>NW_003852785.1:183377-184435 GCF_000181295.1 Otolemur garnettii
CACCCGAGGTTGCCTGCTTTCTATTCATTGGCCTCCAGGTTTTCTAATAGAAGTCCCCATTTCCCACTGGGGGTGTCTGCTTTATCTTCCTTGGGACCCAGGGTTTCAAACTGAAGTCCTCATATTACCAGGGGTATCCTGCTTTCTGTTCATTGGCCCCCGGGGTTTGTAAGTTCAGTCCCCTTTTCCTCAGAGGGTGACTGCTTTCTCTTCATTGGCCCCCGGGGTTTTAATTGATGTCCCCATTTCACACGGGGCTGCTGGTTTTCTCTTCACTGGTCTCCCGGGTTGCTAACTGACTTCCACATTTCACCCAGATGTGCCTGCTTTCTCTACATTGGCCCCCGGGGTTTCGAACTAAAGTCCCCATTGCACCCAGTTGTGCCAGCTTCCTCTTCATTGCCCCCGGGGTTTGGAACTCAAGTACATATTTTACCAGGGGGTGCCTGCTTTCTCTTTATTGAACCCCTGGGTTTCGAATTGATATGCCGATTTCACCCCGGGGAGCCTGCTTTCTGTTCATTGGCCCCCTGGGTTTATTACTTAAGTTCCCTATTCCCCTAGGGGTGCCTGCTTTCTCCTCCTTGGACCCTGCGATTTCTAATTGAAATCTCCATTTAACCCCGGGGTTCAAACTTTCTCTTCATTGGCCCCCGGGGTTTCTAATTCAAGTCCACATTTCACACGGGGGTGCAGGCTTTCTCTTCATTGGGCCCCAGGGGTTTGTCACTGAAGTCTCCATTTCATCCTAGTGTTACTGCTTTCTCATCATTGGCCCCAGGGTTTCGAAATGAAGTCCCCATTGCACCCAGATGTGCCTGCTTTCTCTTCATTGGCCCCTGGGGTTTCTAATACAAGTCCCCATTTCCCCCTGGGAGTGTCTACTTTCTCTTCCTTGGCCCCGGGGTTCAAATTGATGCCCCCATTTCACCCGGGAGAGCCTGCTTTCTCTTCATTGGCCCACGGGGTTTGTAACTTCAGTCCCCTTTTCCCCAGAGGGTGCCTGATTTCTCTTCATTGGCACCCGGGATTTCTAATTGAAGTCTCCATTTAACCCG
>NW_003852785.1:185423-187155 GCF_000181295.1 Otolemur garnettii
AGCCTGCTTTCTGTACAATGGACCCCGCGGTTTGTAACTTAAGTCCCCTTTTCCCCAGAGGGTGCCTGCTTTCTCTTCATTGGCCCCTGGGGTCTGTAATTGATGTCTCCATTTAACCCCGGGATGCCAACTTTCTTTCCTAGTTGTTTTCAGGTGTGTCTGCCTGTTCTTAACTATCCACAGGTGTTACTAATTGAATTCCTAATTGCCCTCAGGAGGGCCTTCTATCCTTAATAGGCCACAGGTCTTTCTAATTGAATTTCTAATTTTCCTGAGGTGGGACTCATTTCCCATAATTGACCACAGGTGTTTCCAATTGAATTCGTAATTGCCCTCAGTTTGCCTGCTTTTTCTTTATTGGCCACAGGTGTGTGTAATTGAACTCCTAATTGCCCTCAGGTAGGCCTGCTTCCCCTTAAATGGCCACAGGTGTTGCTAATTGCCCTGAAGTGTGCCGGGTTTCCTTTAATTGGCCACAAGTATTTCTACTTAAATTCCTGATTGTCCTCAGGTTGCCTGGTTTTTCTTATTTGGCCACAGGTTTGTCTAATTAAATTCCTAATTGCCCTCAGTTGGGCCTGCATTCCCGTAATTGGCCACAATTCTTCTTCCTGAATTCTTAATTGCCCTCATGTGGTACTGATTTCTTTTAATTGAAACAGTTATACATATTTCAATTCCTAAGGACACTCATGTGGGCCTCATTTCCCTTAATTGGCCTCAGGTGTTTCTAATTGAATTCCTTATTGTCCTCAGGAGGGCCTTCTATCCCTTAATTGGCCACAGGTGTTTCCAATTCAATCCCTAAGTGCCCTTGGGGGACCCTACTTTTCTTTAATTAGTCACAGGTGTGTCTAATTTAATTCCTAATTGCCCTCAGGTGGGACTGCTTTGTCTTAATTGGCCACAAGTGTTGCTAATTGCCCTGAGGTGTGCCTCGTTTCCTTTAATTGGCCACCGGTATTTTTCATTAAATTCTTAATTGTCCTCATGTTGCCTGATTTTTCTTAATTGGCCACAGGTGTTTCTAATTGAATTCTTAATTGCCCTCAGGTGGGCCTGATTTCTCTTAATTGGCCACAGGTGTTTCTAATTGAATTCATAATTGCCCTCAGGTGGGCCTCATTTCCCTTAATTGGCGACAGGTGTTTCTAATTGAATTCCTAATTGCCCTCAGGATGCCTGCTTTTTCTTAATTGGCCCCAGGAGTTTCTAAATGAATTCCTAATTGCCCTCAGTTGGGCCTGTTTCCCCTTAATTCGCCACAGGTGTTGCTAACTGAAATTGTAATTTCCCTCAGGTGGTCCTGTTTTAACTTAATTGGCAAATGGTGTTTCTAATTGAATTCCGAATTGCCTTCAGGTGGGCCTGCTTTCATTAATTGGCCACAGGGGCTTCTAATTGAATGCGTAATTTCCCTCAAGTGGCCCTGCTATCCTTAATTGGCCACAAGTGGGTCTAATTGAATTCCTAGTTGTCCTCAGGTGGGTCTGCCTCTTCTTAACTATCCATAGGTGTTGCTAATTGAATTCCTAATTAACCTCAGAAGGGCCTCTATCCCTTAATTGGCCACAGGTCTTTCTAATTGATATCTTAATTGCCCTGAGGTGGGACTATTTTCCCTTAATTGGCCACAAGTGTTTCCAATTGAATTCATAATTGCCCTCAGTTTGCCTGCTTTTCCTTAATTGGCCACAGGTGTTTCTAATTGAATTCTTAATTGCCCTCAGGT
>NW_003852785.1:187544-189280 GCF_000181295.1 Otolemur garnettii
CCTGCTTTTCCTTAATTAGCAACAGGTGTATCAAATTGAGTTCCTAATTGCCCTCAGTTGGGCCTGCTTTCTCTTAATTGGCAACAGGTGTATCTAAATGAATTCCTAATTGCCCTCAGGGGGGCCTGCTTTGCCTTAATTGGCCACGGGTGTTGCTAATTGCCCTGAGGTGTGCCTTGTTTCCTTTAATTGGCCACAGGTATTTCTAATTATATTCTCATTGTCATCAGGTTGCCTGCTTTTTCTTAATTGGCCACAGGTGTTTCTATTTGAAATCTTAATTGCCCTCAGGTGGGCCTGATTTCTCTTTATTGGCCACAGGTGTTTTTCAGTGAATTCATAATTGCCCTCAGGCTGTCTGCTTTTTCTTAATTGGCCACAGGTGTTTCTAATTGAATTCTTAATTGCCCTCTGGTTGCCTGCTTTTACTTAATTGGCCACAGGTGTGTCTAATTGAATTCCTAATTGCCCTCAGGTGGGACTGCTGTCCCGTAATTGGACACAGTTCTTCTACTTGAATTCTTAATTGCCCTCATGTGGTCCTGATTTCTCTTAATTGGCCATAGGTCTTTTTAATTGAATTCCTAATTGCCCTAAGGAGGGCCTTCTATCCCTTAATTGGCCACGGGTGTTTCCAATTGAATTCCTAAGTGCCCTATGGTGACCCTGTTTTTCTGTATTAGTCACAGGTGTGTCTAATTGAATTCCTAATTGCCCTCAGGTGGGCCTGCTTTATTTAATTGACACCAGGTGTACCTAATTGAATTCCTAATTGCCCTCAGGTGGGCCTGCTTTGCCTTAATTGGCCACAGGTGTTGTTAATTGCCCTGAGGTTTGCCTGATTTCCTTTAATTGGCGACAGGTATTTCTCATTAAATTCCTAACTGTCCTCAGGTTGCCTGCTTTTTCACAACTGTCCACAGGTGTTTCTAATTGAATTCCTATTTGCCCTCACGTTGCCTGCTTTTTCTTAATTGGCCACAGGTGTGTCTAATTGAATTCCCAATTGCCCTCAGGAGGGCCTTCTATCCCTTAATTGGCCCCAGGTGTTTCTAATTGAATTCCCAATTGCCCTCAGGTTGCCTGCTTTTTCCTAATTGGCCACAGGTGTGTCTAATTGAATTCCTAATTGCCCTCAGGAGGGCCTTCTATCCTTTAATTGGCCACAGGTGTTTCCAATTGAATTCTTAATTGCCTCAGGTGGGCCTGATTTCTCTTAATTCGCCACAGGTGTTTTTAATTGAATTCCTAATTGCCCTCAGGTTGCCTACTTTTTCTTAATTGGCCACAGGTCTTGCTAATTCGCCACAGGTGTCTAATTGAATTCCTAATTGCCCTCAGGTGGGCCTGCTTTGCCTTATTTGGCCACAGGTCTTGCTACTTGCCCTGAGGTGTGCTTGGTATCCTTTAATTGCCCACAGATATTTCTCATTAAATTCCTAATTGTCCTCAGGTTGCCTCCTTTTTCTTAATTGGGCACAGGTGTGTCTATTTTAATTCCTTATTGCCCTCAGGAGGGCCTTCTATCCCTTAATTTGCCCCAGGTGTTTCTAATTGAATTCCTAATTGCCCTCCGGTGGGCCTGCTTTCCCTTAATTGGCCACAGGTGTTGCTAATTGCCCTATTGTGTGCCTGGTTTCCTTTAATTGGCCACAGGTAATTCTAATTGAATTCTTAATTGCCCTCAGGTGGGCCTGATTTCACTTAATTGGCCACAGGTGTTTCTAATTGAATTC
>NW_003852786.1:0-8740 GCF_000181295.1 Otolemur garnettii
TGGTATGTTTTTCCATTTGTTAACATCTTTAGCTATTTCTTTTCTAAGTTCTCTTTATAGAGATCATTCGCTTTCTTTGTTAGGTGAACAAAGATGAAATCTTTGTTCATCTAACAACAAATATTTCACCTAACCTTTGTTCACCTAACAACAAATATTTCATCTTCTTTGGCACTACAGTAAAAGGAATAGAGTCCTTAATTGTTTTTTCAGCTTAACTATTATTGGTATATATAAAGGCTACAGATTTGTGACTATTGATTTTGTAACCTGAGATGTTGCTGTATTCCTTTACCACTTCTAAGAGTTTTTTTAGTAGAATCCCTGGTGTTTTCCAGATATACAATTATATCATCTGTGAAGAGTGAAAGTTTGATCTCCTCTGACCCTACATGAATACCCTTGATTGCCTTTTCTTGCATGATTGCAATGGCTAAGACTTCCATTACAATATTAAAAAGCAATGGAGACAATGGACAATCTTGCCTGGTTCCTGATCTGAGTGGAAATGATTTCAATTTAACTCCATTCAATATGATATTGGCTGTGGGATTGCTGTAGATGGCCTCTATCAGTTTAAGAGATGTCCATTCTATACCTATTTTCTTAAGTGTTCTGGTCATAAAAGGATGCTGGATATTATAAAAAGCTTGTTCTGCATTTATTGAGAGACGCATATGTTCTTTGTTCTATATTTTGTTTATGGGATGTGTTAATTTATAGATTTATGTATATTGAACCATCCTTGAGACCCTGGAATAAAACCAACTTGGTCATGGTGTATAATTTGTTTGATGTGTTGCTAGAATCTGTTTGCTAGGATCTTATTGAATATTTTTGCACCTATATTCATTAAAGATACTGATCTATAATTTTCTTTTCTTGTTGGGTCTTTTCCTGGCTTGGGGATCAGGGTGATATTTGCTTCATAGAATGTGTTGGAAAGTATTCCTTCTTTTTTATGCTTCGGAAAAGATTATGTAATATAGGTACTAGTTCCTCTTTAAGGGTTTGGTAGAATTCTGATGTGAAGCTGTCTCTCCTGGACTCTTCTTTTTTGGAAGATTTCTTATAGTTAATGATATTTCAGTACTTAATATAGGTCTATTCAACATTTCTAATTCTTTCTGGGTAAGTCTAGGAAGCTGGAGTGCTTCCAAGGATTCATGAACTTCTTTCAGATTTTGGTGTTTCTGAGAATAGAATTTTTTGTAGTATTCATAAAGAAGTTTTTCAGTTTCTATGGTGTCTGTTGTTATTTCACCTTTGTCATTTCCAATTGATGAAATTTGGGAATTTAATTTTCTATTTCTGCTTAGGTTAGCCAAGGGTTTATCAATTTTGTTAAACTTTTAAAAAAACCAACTTTTTGATTCATTGGTTTTTTGAATAATTCTTTTGTTTTAGATTGCTGTTTTAATTCTTGCCTAATTTTGGTTATTTCTTTTCTTCTGCTGGGTTTGGGGTTGTAGTGTTCTTCCTTTTCTGTTTGTTTGAGATGTCCCATTACGTTGTTGACTTCCTCTCTTTCCGTTCTTTTAGGGATGGCTTGGAGTGCTATAAATTTCCCCCTTAGGACTACATTTGCAGAAGTTCTACTATCTCAGAGGTTCTGATAATTCATATCTTCATTATTATTCTGTATCCAAAACTTGGTAATTTCCTTCTTAATCTCATCTTTGACCCAGCTATCTTTCAGCATAAGGTTATTTAGTTTCCATGTTTTTGTATGAGTATGCAGATTCCTGTTACTGGTGAGTTCAACTTTTGTTCCTTGATGATCTGAGAAAATACAAGGAATGATTTCTATTCTTTTAAATTTGCTGAGGTTAGCCTTGTGACCTAAAATGTGGTCAACTTTGGAGGATGTTCCATGGGCCGATGAGAAGAATGTGTATTCAATTTTGTTACAATGAAATGTTCTGTAGATATCTATTAAATTCAGTTGTTGTGTGGTGAAGTTTAAGTCCAGAATTTCTTTGCTTAGTTTCTTCTTAGAGGATCATCCAACACTGCCAAAGAGGTGTTAAAATCTCTGACTATTGTGGTACTGGGAGAATATCAAATTGTTCTTGTCTGTGAGGGTCTTGCTTATAAATTGAGAAGCATTTTGTCTGGATGCATAAATGTTAATAATTGATATCTCATCATGTTGAGTATTGCCCTTAACAAATGTGAAGTGACCATCCTTGTCTTTCTTTACTTTTGTTGGTTTAAATCCTAATGTATCTGCAAATAAAATTGTGATAGGCCTACCTTTAGGCAGGACTCAAGCATTACAAAATTGACCCATGTAACCTAAAATATTCATACCCCCTTAATATTTTCAAATTAAACAAAAACAAATAAAACTTAACAGAATCCAAAATAAGAAAATGCACTGAAAGCAGTCATACTCTAAAAATTTCTGCTGGATCTGGTGCCTTTTCAAACTACCTTGTCAATATGGATAAATATTGTAAAAATACTATGCCTATAAAATAAAATAATATAAGTATCTTCATGTCTAGAAAAAGAAATAATTTACTTTTAAAAATGTCTGGTCATGAGGCTAGACCAACACTGAAAATCTCACCCCAACATTCTGGCTTTCATTGATGGCCCTGAAGGTGAACTTACTTAAACACATGTGAACCCACACACTCAATTAAAATCTTATATATGAATTTATTATTATTTGAATTTGCTCATAAAATAAAGTGGTTATAGAACACTTCTTTATAACTATAACTCTTTATAGTTATAACACTATAACTTCTAATTCATATTAGAATTTTGTAAGTACAGGCAAAAATATAAACATTATACAGTTGATATATTTATAAAATAGAGAATTATCTATCACATCTAAAAGTCACAAGGGAAAAGACAAATAAGACATATATAAATAGTGCGAAAAGAGGAAGCCTTTAGCAAATAAGAACAGTTTTATAGGTGGACATCTTTAAGTAGAGATGTACTCTGTAAAAGTGATTCAAAATAATGAAAAATCTTTTAAGACACTCTTAAAAATTCAGTAGTAAAGGTAGATTAAAAAATTAGTGTTTAAGGGAACTGTATGATAAAATATTTTGAGAGCAGAACACCTTGGAATGTAAAATTTTACCCTTTTAAATAAAGCTTTACAAAGTTATTTAATCAACTTATATTCATGTTTGGGTCTGTCATATTGTTAGTATTTGGGGAAAAAAAGCTTTGCTTAAAAGAGGGAAAATATTAGTAAGAGCTAAATAGTAAAGTCTCAATAGTTCTCTGCATAGGTTAGATTATTATTACTATCACAGGCAATCATACTTTGGCCTCACAACCTTTACAGTAAGTCCTTCTGATGTTAAAAACTTTTCTCCAATTACATGATGTGTCCTCTCATTTTATTCCTTCTCTTCTCAAATATCTCCTTAGAGAAAACTTCTCAGACACCGTGTATATAGATATATGTATATATAAAATATATATTACATATATAATATATCCTCTTTCTATATATGTATATAATAGCAATGCATCTACAACCCTGCATTCCCTACATCCACGTATTCATCTGCTTTATATTTCTCCATTGAATTTGTTACCATCTAAAACAACAAGTGTCAATGTTTACTGTCTAACTCATTCCAGCTAGGCTTTAAGCTTAGGAAAACAAGGAAATATGTGTATATACCATAACAAGTGTGTACCATATCTATATATGCTTTAGAGACTAACTTCTATCATCATAATTATCATCATCTTCTATCATCTCTTTATATAGTCTTTTTTATATATATATATAGTTTTGGCCAGGGCTGGGCTTGAACCCACCACCCTAGGCATATGGGGCCGGCGCCTAACTCCTTGAGCCATAGGCGCCTCCCTCTTTATATAGTCTTAATAATTATCTCTGACTCTAATTTAGCCACAAGCTTTATTTCAGATTCACCTTATTTATTGTAACTTCATTCTCTGACTCTCCTCATCTACAATATACTTATTTGTTTATCCCAAAAATTGCTGTAAGAAATTGCATAACCTCTCATTGGTAGCCCTGGGAGAATAAAAAAAGTGCAGCTAAAGCACATAATGTTTATAGGTCCTTTTGTTTTTAGCCTTTACAATATGCAATCAAAACAGAAGGGTCCACCTTCTCCCAAAATTTTCCTGTGCAATTCTTTGTATTTAACTGCTCCTCCAACTCCACACTATGGTTACCACTGATATATGTTTTGTCAATATAGTTCTACCTTTTTGAAAATGTTATACAAATGGGACCATATGACTATTTTATTAAGCAAAGTGCATTTAGAAATATCCTAATGTTGTTACATATATCACTTGTTCATTCCTGTTTATTCCTAAGTAGTATTCCATTATGTGGATGTCTGATAATCTGGTCATCTATTCAGAATTTGAGGGAAATTTGACCTATTTCCAGTTTTGGGCAAATGCTTATATACCTTATGTGGTATAAACAATTGAATACAAGTTTTCGTGTAAACATGTTTTCATTTATCTTTGGTAAATACTAAGGAGTGCAATGGTTAAATCTTATGGTAATGGTATGATTACCTTGATAAGAAATTAACAATTTAATTTCCAAAGTGGTTGTAACTAGTACCTTTTTGGTAGCCTTTGGGGGATTTTTTATGTGAACAATTATGCCATCTGCGAATAGATTTTTTTTCTTTATTTCCTTATAATATCTATATCTGATTTGTGATGAAGGTAATGCTATTCTTATAAGCTTAAGTATGTAGTCCCTCCCCTGAAATATATACTATAGAATGGATATTGTTATTCCTTAAATTCTGGTAGAATTAACCTGTCTTTTAGTTTTATATGTAAAAGCTTTTAACTATGAATTTAATTTATTTAATAGGTATAGGACAAAAATATTATCTAAGTCTTCTTATGTGAATTTGATATTATATGTCTTTTAATTTATTTTTTCCATTCCATCTATCTTATCAAATATATGGATGAACTGGTTTTGGTATTTTCTTATTATCATTCAACCATTCTGTGGTTTCTGGTAATAATGCTCTTCTCATATTGATTTCTAATATTGGTCATTTGTGTTTCTCTATTTTTTCTTGGTTAAAAAGGCAATTGTATTGACTATTTTTAAGGAATGAGCTTTAGATTTTATTATTTTGTCTATAGTTTTTGCATCTAATTTTATTGATTTCAGTTCTATCCAGATTTATTACTTCTTCCATTTTGCTTGCTTTGTGTTTAATACATTGTTTTGGTTTCTAGTGAAGTAGGAAGGTTGGATTGCTGATTCCAAGTCTTTTCTTTGTTCTTTCTAATATAATGATTAATAGTATAATTTTTGCTCTAAGTGTTGTTTTAGTTTTATCCCACAATTGTGATGTGGTATATGTTTTTTTTTCATTTACCTCTAAAGAACTTATTAATTTTCCTTGACACTTCCTCTTTGACATATGTATTAGAATTGTATTCTTTGTTTTAAACATATTTGGGACTTTTCATGTATCTTTTTTCTTTTACTGATGTCTAGTTCATTTCAATTCCTCTCAAAGGAGAGGCATTTTCTGCTGTTTAAAAATTTTAAGGATGGGTTTAGATTAAAGAATATGATTAAGTGTTGCATGTGGGTTTAAAGAAAAGCATATTCTATTTGGGGGATGAATCCTTTATAAATATCTCTTAGGTTAAGTTGATTTAATGTGCTATTTGAGTCTTCATACTCCTGCCTGATTTTTACTAGATCTATTAATTACTGAGAGAAGAATGTTGATGGTTCCATGTATACTTGTGGATGCTTGTATTTATACTTTCAGTTTATCAGTTTTTTTATTTATGTAATTCAAATTTATATTTTTAGTGCCTATACACATAGAATTTTTATGTTGTATTAGAGAAATGATGCTTTTATTATTATATAATATCTTTCTTTTCTTGAATTTTAATTGTTCTAAATTCCATTGGATATTAGTAAAGATATTCCAGCTTTATTTTCAATCAGTGCTTACATTGTGTATATTTTCCTTACTTTCATTAATCCAATCTATGTATGTGTGTGTGTGTGTGTGTTTGTATGTGTAGTGATTTTCTTGTAGAGACCATTTAGGTCGGTCTTGAGTTTTTTTTTATTATAATATGTTATGGGAGTACATATATTTTATTTACATAGTTTGCATTTGTACATTTTAATTCATAGTTATGGATCTGCCCTTCACCCTGAAAGTGTACAATGTATCTGTACAATGTACCCACTGTTTGGGAATGTATTGTTCTCCTCTCTCTCCCCTCTACTTGAATTTTGTTGTGTTTTACTTTCCTATAGGCACATAGGTGTTGACCATCTATTTCCAAATTAGCATTTAATATATGTGGTGTTGGCTTTTCCATTCTTGCAATACTTTACTTAGAGGAATGGTCTCCAATTCTACCCAAGTTGTTACAAGAGATATTAGGTCCCAATCTTTTTTTTATGGTTGAGTAGTATTAGATGGTATATGCATCTACATTTTATTAATCCATTCATGTATTGATGAGCACTTGAACTGTTTTCTCATCCTTGTGATTATGAACTGTGCTGCTATAAACATTCAAGTGCAAGTGTCTTTTCAATAAAATGTCTCTTTTTCCTTTAAAAACTAGTAGAGGGATTGGAGGATCAAATGGTAGGTCTACTTTAAGTTCTTTGAGGAATCTCCACATTACTTTCCATAAAGGTTGAACTAGTTTCAAGTCTCACCAACAGTGTATGAGTGTTCCTTTCTCTCTGCATTCACACCAACCTCTGTTTCTTTGGGACATTACAATGTGAGCCATTCTCACTGGACTTAGGTGGTATCTTAATATGATTTTGATTTGCATTTCCCTGATTATTAAGGATGTTGAGCATTTTTTCATGTGTTTGCTGGCTATTAGTTTATCTTCATTAGAAAAGTTTCTGTTCATGTCTCTTGCTCAACTTATAAAGGGGTTATATGATCTTTTCTTATTGATTTGCTTGGTCTACAAAGCACACAGACAACTACAGAATTTGAGAAGATATTTGCATGCGAAACATCTGATGAAGAGCTGATAACTGGAATCTATGAAGATAAAAAGTTTTTTAAAGTCTATCTTGAAATAATATGGTATTACATGTGTAGTGTAAGGTCTTACCAGTGCATATTTCCTATTCTTTCTTTCTATCTCTCTGCTGTTTTGTATTAATTTGTGTTTACATGAATTTTTAAAACACTGATTTTGTACTAGTGGTTTAGGAAAGTAAAGCAAAACAAATAAGTAATTATAGCAATTGTCATTAAGACAAACATAATTTTTGCCGCTTTTTTCAATTTTTAGAGCTCTTTATTTCTTTGCATAGATTAAAAATTCTACCTGAAGAATGTATCTTAACATTTCTGTAGCTAGTATAGGTGTGATAGTTAATTTTATGTAGCAGCTTGACTGAATCAGGGGATGTCCAGATACCTGGTTAAATGTTAGTTTTAAGTGTATTTCTGAGGATGTTTCTTGAAGAGATTAGCATTTGAATCAAAGGACTGAGTGAAGTGATTTGTTCTCTTTAATGTGGATTTGCATTATGAAATTCACTAAGTCTGAACACAAATAAAGGAAAAAAGGATTGTGTTGCTTTCTTCTTTACTCTGTGAGCTGCAACATAGATCTGCCTTCAGTGTTCCTGCTTCTTAGGACCTTAGACTCAGCCTGGAATCGACACCTCAGTTGTTTGGCTCTCAAGCCTTTGAACTATCCCATTAGCTTTCCTGGGTTCCCAGATTGCAAAAGGCAGATTGTGGAACTTTACTTTCTCTTCCTTCATAACCATCACATGAACAAATATACCTAATGATATCTATCTAATTTTTTAGCTATGCATCTAATGTATCTAGCATAGAGGTTCTGTTTCTCTGGAAAACCTTGACTAATACAGTAGGTATGTAGCAAAGGATTCACTCCATTTTTGTTTTCAGGGAAATTATTTGTTCCTCTTTTTTAAAATTTTTTGCTGTTTTTGGCTGGGGCTGGGTTTGAACCTGCCACCTCTGGTATATGGGGCCAGCACCCTACTCCTTTGAGCCACAGGCACTGCCCTGTTCTTAATTTTTTTAAAATATATTTCACTGAGTGTATACCCTAAGTTTGATTTAAAAATTTCAGAACTTCATAGATATCATTTTAATGCTTTCTGGTTTATATGGTTTCTGAGAAAGAATCTGCTGTAATTCTTATCATTGTTTCTCTGTGTGTAATGTGCACTGTTTTTCTTTAAGTGAGCTAGATTTTCATTTGTTTAAATATAAGTGTGTCTACATGTGTTTGTGTATCTGTGTGTATACTTGCTGGTAAATGTTTCAGATAGTTTTCTCTGAGTTTATGGGCTCTAAGTCTTGTTACATGACACTAATTTTGGAGAATTCCTGGCCAATATTTCTTCAAATATTTTTTCTTTCCTACTCTACTTCTTGAATTCCAGTTATACATATAATAAGTCATTTGATATTGTTTCTTTAATCTTGTTTGCTGTATATTTTAGTTTTTATCTTTTTTATCTTTATAATTCTATAATATTTCGATAATTTCTCTGGGAATATCTTAAGTTCACTTGTTAATTTTTCAACTGTTTCCACTCTGGCTGTGCTGGGTTATGCCCTGCACCACAGCACAGCCAGGCCCATGCAGAACAGGCCCACACCTCAAGGGAGGAGGAAACCTGTAAGGGACCTCCCTTGCCAGCATTACTTTTTGCTGTGACCCTGGAGATGGGAGCTACAGAGAC
>NW_003852786.1:8968-14552 GCF_000181295.1 Otolemur garnettii
GTGCTCTTTTGGCCCCTAGCGTCTCTCCCTGACATGTAGAGTGAGAATGACTTGGTCTGAGAGGACACATACTTCCCCACCCCCCAATTTCTTTCCTTGCTATGACTACAGACTGAGGAGTGGGGTGAGGGGGGCGAACGTAGGACCCAAGATACATTAGGGAACTGGTTCCCTAGTCCAACTGATAGTGAGGATCCGAGAGTGACCTTACACTGACTTGAGCTCATCGGGCCAATTATCATATAATTAAACTTGTAAATTTCAACCCCCATGCATTCTTCCTGTAGGTTTCAGGGAAGGCTCAAGCATATTAAGAAGTTTTGTTATATAACCCCATCCTGTTAGTTACATCAAAGGTGAGAGGCAATTGCAATCCTGCTGGGAAAACATAGGACAAACAAGTTACTTTAGTGAGCCTGTAAAAGACAGTGGGGCTCAGACTTTGGAGTCTTTTCTCCGCTCACAGAGGACATGGCTCACTCTTGAGACATATTCTCCTTATACTTTATGTGCTTTGTTTTGTAATAAATGTATGCTGCTGGTGATTACTTTGTGAATACTCTATCATCAGCTAGGCACCAGTGCTTATCCTTGACACTGGGAGTCAAGACCCAGGGTACATCCTCCTCTAGCCAGACTATCAAAGGCATTCTGTGTAAGTTTCTGTGTTTTTCATTTTTAGCATTTTATTTTACCCTTTCTTACAGTTTCACTTTTTCTTCTAAAATCCATCATTTGATTTTTCATTTTGTCCACCTTATCCATGAACAGTTCTAGCATATTAATCATGATTATTTTAAATTTTCTTCCTGAGAGTTCCAACATTTGCCTTATGTCCAGGATTGGTTCTGTTGATGGCTTTGCCTCTTGGCAATGTGTCATTTCTTTATTCTTTTTCAAATACACTTCATAAATTTTTGTTAAACAATAAGCATCTTATTTAAGATAATAGAGAGTATGGTGAATAGTTCTTATGTCTAGAAATGGTCATGCCTTTGTTTTTATTAAGCATTTAGTATTTGTGTGTGTAAGTATGTGTCACTCTAGTTAAGAGTTGAATAGGATTTAGAGCAGGCGTCCTCAAAGTATGGCCTATAGGCCACATGCAGCCTGCCACATTTATCCAGCTTGCCGAGTGTTTTTACCACCACTGCCTGTCCTGCTTAGCAGCCAACTTGTCCTGGGGCCCGCAGTCTGGCCCTCCAACAGTCTGATGGACAGTGAACAGGCCCCCTGTTTAAAAAGTTGAGGACTACTGATTTGGAGTTTCTTACTGCAATTGTTAATACCAGTCTGCCAGTCTTCAAGTTCCTTTAGTAATACGTTGTGCATAGGGTGAATTCTGATTTTCCTAAAGGTATTATCAATGTCTACTTCATTCTCAGTCAGAAGTTTTCCCTTCAGACTTTGCCTTAGAGAAGATATCCTTCCAGGCTTTTATAACACTTTCCAAAATATTTCCATGTTACTTATTACTTAACTCTTATCAACTTTATGATAAAGGGTGCTCTTGGTTGTTTTGATTAGTCTTCCATCCCAGGCAAGCACTGTCACCTTGTACCCTAAAAGTGGAGTCTTTTTTGGTACTCATGTCCTTCCCCAGACATAGTTTTTGGCCTACAAAGTACTCCTGCCTTCATATGGGTAAAGGGTTTTTATTTTCTTTTTTTAAAATTTTGTTCCCTTTCATCAACTATGATGTATTCACCAGTCACCAGTGCCCTACGGGGACAGTTTTGACTTTTTTTTTCCTTTTGAGTAGTTTGAGGCTCTTATTTCTGTAAGTGAACAGGAGAAACAGATCAGGATAGAAGTTGTTGCTCCTCTTCCCCTCACCCATACTTGTACTATGAGGGATGCTCACCGATCTTTGTTGTGAGTAAACAGTGATATCCACAGAGGAGAGGCTGTGAGTGAGTGTGAATTTTCCTTATGTATGTGACTCTAGTGTTTCTATACTCTGTCTTAGTCACATTCATCTTTCTGACAAAAGTGGGTTCTTTTGTCAACAATTAAAATTTTGTTTTCAAATTTTGAAATTCTGTTTGACATCTAAAAATTGCAACATAGTGGAGTTCCCTCACATATACATTTCATACAGATTTCCTTTATCTTAATAGTTTATATAGCCATAGAATACTTGTATTTATCAAGACTAATAAATTATCTTTGATATTATACTTACTATTCAGTAAAAATATATTAGCTTAATTATTAGTAGTGTCAGACTATATCATTTCCACCTAAGTAAATGTTTGCATCTTATCTCCACTCCTTCCCTTTCCTTTATTAGATGATAATTTATTGATTATCTTGTGACATTATCTTCTTTATGGGTTCAAGAAAATTATAATTTTTTTAATATATCTGGCTTTATTTCTGCTGTCTTACAAGGGTACATGTGAATCTTTCTAAATGTAGAATATAAATGTCTTAACACAGTAACTAAGAAAATGCCATGAAGGCTATATTAACTTGTTTGGTGAAAATATTTCAAATTGCATATAAAACTAGCCCACTATATCCCATGACTGTATTAATGTACACAGCTATGATTTAATAAAAAAAAAAAGAAATGAAAAAAAAGAAAGGACTGACTTTCTAGCATTGTGTACTCTCAGTGGAAATCAGGAGTAAGTAAGTATTTCTTAAATCAATGAATAAATGAATGAATGATCTGTTGCCTACAGGTAAATTTAATACGTAAGGAGAAAACAAAATAAAACAAATATTTAAATATTAATGTTCATCATGCATATTAAATATTTTCTAATGTTCTGTTTATGTGCTAAACTAGTAACCCACTTAGAAGTCCTTCATAGCTTTGTCCTAAATGTAGTGTTTATAAATACTTCATACTTCTTTTTGCATTTTAGGTAAACATCTACTCAAAAGACATTTTTTCAAATTTGAGATCACATCTTTTTGTGAGTGTATCCATGTATGGTGTGAAAATATATAAAGTAGTAGCTCTAAGTCCTTAAACTTTAATTTTGGAGTTTTGTGGAAAAGCTCAGATATGCTTCACAATATAGTTACAGTATTTAAATTGAAAATCTTTTCTCCACACAGTCATCAGTTGCATTAGAGTAAACTGTGGTAAATCATTGGTCAATCTAACCTTGTTTCTTATCAAAATGATGTGACAATGCTTAGTTTTACTGAGTGTTTCTACTTTAGTCAACTAATAATGAGTGTTTTATGATATCCAGACAGTTTTGTCATGGTCATCACTTAGAACATGTGAAGGTACAATTGTGGAAGGGATGAATTATTATTTTTTTTGAGACTCAAATAATTTGTGCCCAAATTAACATATTTAAGCCTCATATTCCATTATTGGAAAGGTAGTGATGTGGGAGTTATTTATGTCCTACTGCTCAAGGTCCTCACCCAGGTCTGATTTTCACACATGCACGGCTCTTGAGGGTTCATGTTAGGATGTGGTTCACAGAATTAGTTACTGCTACAGATAATGGGAGTTTGTCAAAAACTGATGCAAATTTGGGGGAATTTTTGAAGAACTATCCAAAGAAAGATAAATACAACTTTACTTCACGGCATCATATACTATTAATTCTTTTTCTATTACTTCTCGACTAGTTATGCTATTGTTCTATAAAAAGATAATACCAAAGTTATAATTGCTGTATTAGTTATGGCTTTGAAATTTTTTGCATGTTCCATTTATGGAGCACTAGGCCACACACCTACAACTAGGCCAACAAATCTTCCCCCCGCTCCATTCTTTTTGGTTGACACCATTTTATAAGTTCAAAATGCCTCAAAATATAAGTTTGCTTTAAATAACTGATCTGTTAGAGACAGATGGCAGTATAGAAGCACGTGCTTATGTGATGTAGCCACCTCTTTCTGATTAGGGCTCAGGAGATGAAGTGAAGAAGGTGCAACAATAATCTGTCAGGTTCTTTGTTGCACACATATACATACCTTATTTACGAAGGTTATGATGCTGAGTCTGAATGAGATGATCCTTCATATGCATCTGAAGAAAGATGACTCTCTTGATGATGAAGTTCCATCTACATCTGCTTCATAGCAACCTCCTCTATCAAAGAAAAAGAAAGTGGCAAAATTGTTCACAAATGTCTATAAGCTGACGTAACTTGCACTGTCCATAGCAGTTACAGTTACAGAGCCACCAAATGATTTCTTCACCAAAATGAGAAGTCCCAGAGAAATTCTTGAACTTTTCCTTGATGACAAGGTCATTGGACTTACTGTCACAGACTCAAACTATACACTGTTTAGTAGGATGTAAATCTTAGCTCAATAAGCCCCAAATCCAAATGTTTCCTGGAAATTATTTTTTTGAGTGTTTATGGCTCAGTTCCAAGATGGTATATGTTCTGGGAACAAAAAACAGATGTGCATGATGTACTCACTGACGCTGCCATAAGACATGACTACTTTGAAACTGTATTTTCCAATTTGCATGTTGCTCACAATGCTAATTTCACTCAATGGACAAGTTTTCCAAGTTGCAACTTCTTATAAGCATATTCAGTGAGAGATGCATGAAATTTGTTCTAAATGAAACATATTTCAGTTTTGATGAATACATGGTTCCTTATCTTAGTACTCATTGGAGCATTCAATTTATTAGGGGAAAGCCCATTGGTTTAGCTGTAAGTTTTGGTGTGATGCGGCACGTCTGGCATACATTAGCTGGTTCCAGCTATATCTGGCTAAAAACTCAAATAGTAAGCATTAGGAATGTGGTATCAGTGCATCACTTGTCCTTCAGTTTACTGAGGCACTTACAGAGGTACACCCTGTACAATATTGTTATGTATTTAAGAACTTTTTCACAATATTGCACTTTTTCATGAGCTCAGTTCAACAGTACATTAGGCAAGGCAACAGGATCACATTGACAAAGTTCTACTAGAATCAGATGCAGCTATGAAGAAGAAAGAATGAAGCACATTTAATTATCGAATTGCCAGAAAAAGCAATATCGTCTGCAGATGGAATGATAACAGGGTTATCATCTGATGACAACCCTTTCTCATCTGATGCTCGTATTGATCCCCTACCTCTTGTCAATCATTATTTCCAGAAATGGACAAATAAGACCCAAGTTCAGCAGCCAAACATGATTAAAGTGTATAGCCATTTCATGGGAGGTATAGACAGAGCTGATGACAACTTTTATAAGTATTGGGTATCAATCCATGAAAAGAAAAAATATTCAAGCCATCATTTCTGTTTCAAATTGGTCTTACAAAATGCATGGCAATTGCACAAAACATGATGAGAAGCTAATGATTTTCTGGAATTTAGTCAACATATGGTATACTGTTATCTGCGGACTCACAGTCATCCTCAAGGACCTACCCACAGAGGAGGACCTTCTCAGTAGTGTAACACTGACTCACATTATGATGGCATGTATCAAACAGGGAAAGCAAATTCAGTGTGATGAATGTCATAAGAACATCATTTTTAATGTGAAAAATGTGATGTTGCCTTACCTGTGAGGTGTTCTGTTGAATATTACACTGAATGACAGATATCACCCCTTCCTGAAATAAGAAACATGGTTTTTGGAGAACATCCT